>NC_046966.1:6769462-6801962 GCF_009769545.1 Cyclopterus lumpus | reverse complement strand
CCTACACACACACACACACACACACACACACACACACACACACACACACACACACACACACACACACACACACACACACACACACACACACACACACACACACACACACACACACACACACACACACACACACACACACACATTAGTGATCCATGAGAGCAGTGTTTCAGTTATACCATTTAAAAAAAAGAAATAATGCTACAGTACTGTTAAATATGACTACAAACATTCAAACGTATGAACAAGTGGAGCAAAATGAACACTGGAGTTGTTGCATTGTGACAGCATTCAATGTAGATGATAATAAAATGACAATTTAAAAAAAAAGGCCCGTTTTAACAAGAAAGCAGAAGGTGCACCTAATCAGCGGGCAGGAAGCATAAAGAGCTTTACCTGAGTATGAACTTCTCCAAAGGAAATTAAAAAGTGTCGCTGCGACAAGTGAAACTAGAAAAGTAGAAGTTGACTGAATCACGACAGAAATAACTGATGTTCCGCTATTGTAAATGGAGTTCAGCTTCATCAAAAAGATGATGCATTAAAGTGCGTGGAAAAATTGCATTTATTGCTGGCTGGGTTGCTCGGATATGTGCGCGTGTCACACTCACCCATGGCCTTTATGGCTCGTGTTCCTGCGGTGTGACCCAGCTCCAGGGAGTGGATGAACACCTCCGTCCTCCTCTCACCACAGGCTAAAGTCAGCTGCAACACCAAGAAGTCCTCAATCAATCACCGAACTTACTAAATACCAGGCCAGGCATGTTTTTAAAGTGATGTCCCTGGCGGGGATGCATTTAGTTTATGATGGCCGTGTGTGATGTTAGTGTGTAAGCGTGTGTCTGACCTCAGCCTGGTAGAGCTGGATCAGAGCTTGCCGGCCAGCACAGCGGCAGTAGTACAGCACCAAGTCGGCCAGGATGGGTAGGGGCTCATCGGTACTGTCACATGACCCCGACTCGATCTTTGAGGTTTGCTGCAGAGCAATGCAAAAATAATTCATTAATACTTCAAACAATATTATAGACATCAAGATTACTTGTGTCGTTTTCGTTGTTTATGCTCCAGGCTTTAGCCATATGCATGATAACAGTCCTCTGGAATACATATTGGTTGAGTAATAGACTACAATGGACATGTTCTTAGCTGGATAAACGTGAGGTTGAGTTTTGTTAAGGCAGTGTAAAAGTTGGACTCCAGCTGTACCTGGCAGACGACGTTGGCAGGCAAGTTAAGCAGGCTAAGGGTGTTTCTTTCGTACCAAGGGTCCAACATACCGAGGAGATGGGCAATGTCGTTGGTGCTGTCCCCTGTGCCCGTGAGGTGAAGATCCTGCTTAAGCAAAAGCAATAATTACAACAGCGGACAGTGCAACTCAGGTCTTTGACAGCTCGGGAAACAAAAAAACCATGTAACCAATGTTGACTCACATTGGACGGGGCCGCTCCTTTCGGACTTCCGGTTTGAACCGCGGGGCAAGGAGACATCGCCGAGTCCCTCTTCACGGGCACAAAGTAGAACTGGAGCTTGAAGGCTCTGCTGAGACGTGGACACGCACTCTCCTTCCTCCTCAGGCTGTTGTAGGCTCGGGCCACCTTCCCTGCCACGCGATCGGCGCCGAACACCACCACCCTCAGCGTAGTATTCTTACTGTCCTCATCGCTGCTGAGAATCGGCCTCCTTCGGAAGCAGACGTGTCTGAGAGTCTGACTCTGTGGCTGGAGGAAGGGCTCGGGACAGCCCAACCTGACTTGCTGAGGAAGAGAGTTGGAGCGATTCTCCCGCACCACTAAACGGTCTTTCAACTCCGTGTCTCCGAGGCTTTTGGCCCGGGTCACCGACCGAGGCCTCTTGGGTTTGATGTTTGACATGAGCCGGTGCAGGTGCTTGCTGAGCCGGGCCGAAGCCTTGTTGATGGACTTTGGCGAGCATTTCTCAGCGACGGGGGAGGAGCAGATGTAGTCGTCAGAGTCGTCAAAGTAGTCACTGTCACCGCCCGAAGTGAGAGAGAGAGACGCAGCGTAGGACTCCGAGGCTACGGACAAGGTGGAGTACATGGAGTCTTTGGAGGCGGTGGACAGGGAGGAGACGGTGGAGAAGGTGGAGGCCCGGTGGTTGGCGATGTAGCCATTAGGGATGGTAGACATTGAAGGGAATTCGACTCCATGTTCCTCCTCGTCTTTGTTTTCGTCTTCCTCCTCCTCTTCATCAGAATCTATGTCTTCCTCCTCTTCCTCCTCAGCCTGCCCTTGGTCATCAGGCTCGTGTTCCAAAAGGGTGTTCAGAACATCTGCAAAGACAAATATGAATCCCGTTGAGCAATTTAAAAAGACAAAAAGAAATGCTCAAACAAATAGAAATATGGTTTGTATTTATGCCACATTAAAAAGGGGGCTGGATTCCCTGGTGCTGAGACTTAGGCAAAACTGAATCTCCATCCGCTCAAAGCAGAGAGATATTCCTGTGTATGAATTAATAAAGTATCGTGCAGAATACTTTACCAAAGTTATCTCTTTCCCAGTGAAACATGTAACACTTGGCTGTCGGCAAGGGTAGGGTTTGTAGCATTCCTGAAGGGGACGACATCAAAATAAATGTCTCAGAGCAATCATCACTGGAAACTGAAACATTATAACGTGATAGAGTGTGTTTATATCCCCCAGTGAATAAAATCCGCCCCCTCACCATCAGACTTCCTTCCGTTGGACGGGGGTATTCTCATGCTCTCCCTCAGCTCCTCAAGTCCCTGGATCACGTGACTACGGCCCTTCAAAGGGTCCCTCATGGCAGCGGCCGCCTCTAGGACATCACTTACCGCGGAGAAGATGGACCCCAATTCAGTCACGGTTTTTGCCTGCAAAGAGCATTCACCACATGGCACGGTAAAGGTACGTGTCCTGAGACATTCCTGCAGTGCCCACAGTGACACACTCTCTGATGGTTTGCATTGGCTTCTTCAAAGGTATAGATGTGACTTAAAGTGGACGTAATGCCACACATTCCCTTGGTATTGCTTACATGGTATGGTAGTGTAATGCAAAGCCCTTTGGCAATTATCTCGAAATACTATAAACTACTGTTTTAAACGCATATAATCAGGGTTTAAAGGGAAATGTAGAGTTAACTCATATCTGTATACATGACACTTGATTCTGTAAGTCTAACCCCTGAACACAAAGGAAACTTCAAACTGAATATCATTTAATTTTGTCTTTAAGAACCTTGGTTCATGGTCCACAGCTCTGAGCACATACCTGCAGGGCTCCGTGGATGCGATGTAGCGGGTATTTGGTGCCTAGTGAGGACTGGAAGGCGTGTTTGATCAGTTTGATGTAGGTCTCTCTCTGCGAGTGCTGAATGCCACTGAGCTGCTCAGCCACCGAGAGGAAGTCAGCGGGCACCTCGCACGGGTTCATCAGGAGCACGGTCCTGCAGGCAGCACACAGATGATGTCACTGGCGACGCGTGAACACGTATGCAAATTCACACGACGATGCAACAGGATGCTGCGGCGGTGGCGTCGGGTGGGTGGAGAGAGGGATGAAAAGGTCCTAACCACCTAAATGCTATGATTCAGTTATTAGTTTTGTGGACATCTTTTTTTTCTTCTTATTTTACTTCAAAAGGTGTGGTGTCAGGTCAGATAAAGTTACTGTGAACCACTGACATTTATTTATTTATTTTTTGTGTTTTAAATTTTAACAGGAAAGCAGAAGGTGCAAAGATAACACACAGTCTGTGTGACCGGATTAAAAATAGATCCTCATGAAATGGCCGTCTTACCGTGCACTCATACAGTCCCAATATCACCAACAACTGTTCACTCTACTATAAATCCTAAATAATGAATACATAGAGCACATGTAGTATATTCTATAGTCCTACATTCTGTGTAGAGTACTTTTAGGTTTTCTCGTGTGAACGTACATGGTCTTGGAGCTCTGGCTGGGGGTGTTAAGGAACTGTTCTTCTCTCACAAGTCTCTGAAAGGAAATCCCTGTGAGGGAAATAGAACAATTATTTCATTATTGTTCTCTTCCATCTGTTCACGGTTTGTAAATGAACAACTTGACAAGAGCAAAGTGTTATTCATGACAGTGTCCTGGTGGACCAGTGGCAGGCAGAGGGAAGTTACAACATGTCATCCTGTTGGTCAGTTTGACCTTAAAGCAGCTCATCGTGTTCAGAAGGGCTCAGCTATGTAAGTATTAGGCTACTCGTATCAGGGATGGAAGTCACATAATATATTAATTGATCTCACTGTAAAATATACGGTTGTTTTACTTCAATATTTAGCTATCGCAAGTGTTTTGCTTTGCTTCAAGCTGGTGGTAGGTGGTGCACCTAGTGAACAGTACAGTGCACAAAAGTGCAATACCAATAGAAAAGGATGACATCATTATGGAGTATGGTGAGCATTATTGGGGCATAGAAGGCATAGTTACAATAGGTTGCGTCTTAATTGATCTACTCATGTCTTTCAAGAAGCGTCTTAAAAGTCAATGGAAATGTATAAAATAACCCACTGGAGCCGTCACATTTCCACGATGGCTTCGTATTTGATGCATTGATTCAAACTGTAGTTACAAACATTAAGATAAGCACACATATTAAACCAAAATTTACAACGGACTGCATACTGTGCCTTTGACTTTCCTGAGAATTTCAGCTTAGGTGTTTAAATGTGTCAAATGAGCTTTGTTTTGTAAATGCTTAAGCTTCATCTGATTATTAATGACAATACTTCCTGTCGTGAATGCTGCAGGTGTTTCTGGCATCAGGAGCACTAAATGCATTTCCTTGACTCGTCACTAGGGGGAGAGAGATTACCAGGGTTGAAAGACCCCAGGGGGGTTCCAGAGTCTCAGTTCAGACTGGGATAGAAACACACACACACACACACACAGACACACACACGTGCACTGGCAAAACGAACCCATCTATATTTACCTGGGGCCTTGATCTCCAGCTGCAGTGTGGTGAGGAGGGTCCTGCACACGCTGCAGTACGGCTCGGGCCATGTGAGGAAGCAGCGAAACACCTCGATGGCTTGCTGCAGCAGCTCCGTGTCTGCAGGACAGTAAGGCGTCTGCAACCGAGGCACAAGTCAGTTATTTCAACTCTGAGAATAACTTCATGGACCCCTGCATTAGACTGGACCAACCACACTTTTCTTGTTCTTTTCCATTACTCCATTACTGCTTTATTCTAATATTACTTCGCCAAACGACAAACAAGTCACATTCTATATGAGGAACCCAGCTTTGTGTCATAATGTGATTTCATTAGCCACTGTTTTACTTTATTACAGGCTTCGTGACAATAAACCACCAAAGGCACATTTGTCACGTCATCACAAAACCTCAAAGCTGCAACATTATCAGAGCTCAAACTGAACTCTGAGGTTCTCGGTTCCTACTGAAAAAAAGTATGAAGGAAAAGTATGTTGCATTTCAATGAAAGTAATTTGTGTAATAATACATTTATAGAATAACATTAACCTTTTGAAGCAATCAAAGTGTGGCTATTTCTTCTCTCTTTTGTGGAACCGGTAATAAATCAGTGAATCATACACCCAATGATCGTGCTGGAAGCTTTAGCCACATAACACCTCAAGAGAAACATCTCTATGGTTTGTGTTGCTGAAGCAGCGCAAGTTTTGAGAGGGCACTTCCTCTCGTGCGACACAAGGTTTTGATCGGATCTGGATGTACCTGAAGCAACGTGGAGGAGAACATGATGGCGAGGGGAGCCACCAGCTCGTACTGACACTGCTCCTCAACCTGAACGCACGCACACAGAGACAGACAGGAAGAGAGCGTCGATGAGGCAAAACGCTCAGAGATTGCAGCAGCCGGCAGGACAACTGTGTTCTCTTTGCCCTTTGACCTCTCACCTCTTTGGTCTTCCTGAGGATCTGCTTCAAGAGGATGAGGAAGTTCTCGGGGTCCCTCTTCACCAGCTCCTCCAGGCTCCAGCGGTTCATTGACTGACCCGCCGAGCACATCAGCACTGAAAGACATGCACAGGTGGACTCGTGTTAATGCAACAACGCACACGTGTTAAACATAGAAAGAGTCAGAAGAGGCCGAAGACGCAGGTTTCACCTCACCACAACAGTTTTGGTACAAAAAGACAGTCGCTTATTTTACTTTACTGAGTTTACCCGTAACTACTTTCAAATCTAGCTGCGCTCCACACCCTTCCACCAAGTGTCCTGAAAATCTATCCGAAGCAGTTCACACGCTCCTTTGCGGAGGTGATGGAGCTCTGTGGATACGAGCAAAGCTGCGCCACACGCCACGGTCTTGTAATGAGAGATTGATTATCAGTGCACACATGCATCTATGAAGCACTTCAACAGACTGTATGTTGGCAGGGTTGCAGCACACTTGGAGGAGACAGAGTCCATCACTAAGGGTTTTTAATAAACTGCAGCACCACTTACCAGGGCAATAAATACAAAAGAAAACCTGTTTGTGGTCCGAAAGACACCCTTGTGATGCCGGGTCACTTTTTGTTGCACTCTGACTATAGTCTGTAGAGCTATATCTGTGTATGGCCAGCAGTGTGAGTATACATCATTGTGTTCTTTATATTTACTATTTGACTGCTAAATGTGGATGGAGTATACTCTGACAGCAGTAGAGCTAGAACAAGAAGATCAGCAATCCAGGTACAAGTACCCAACCGTGTTTGTGATTCTTTTTACATGCAAGCTAAAATAAATGCATGCTGAGAGAGCGCTCAGACAAAAAGCCAAGTTCATTTTGCTTTTATTTCATTAGGTATGAATGTCAGTGGGATTAAATGATCCGTTAAAAGACATAATTGATCAAAAAAGCCCAGTGTAACCGTGCCCTGCCTTGAATTAACAATGTCCCGTCCTTCTGTAAATTGTTCCACGTTGAAGAGACACTGCAGAAGCGTGTTTTGTCTCCAGCGCCGACATTAGGCAGCAATATTTCATTTGTGGGACATTTTGAGAGCACGGACCGGAGCGGTTTTGGTTTCTGAGGATATACTTTATGTATACATGGAGGAACCAGCACAACGTGACATTCCTGAATCAAAGTCAGCCAGTGGGTTTGGCTATTGCACATACAGTGAGGCACAATGGTGAGAGAGCATCCAGCACAAATATCAAAATGTATATATATATATATATATATATATATATATATATATATATATATATATATATATCGTACATTATATAGATGACGCACAGTTAGACCATGAACACATAGACATTCACTCTTTTTCCATGAATGTGAGTGTGTGAGTTCGGGCTTATACACTATATTGTTCCATTTCACCTCCAGTAAAAAACAGACATCCAAAGCAGCAGTTTTATATCACAACAACTGGGAACAATTACACAAACACTTATTCTTTATTGCAACCAGAAACTTCAGATGATAGGAGGCATTTTATTCCAGCTGTGAAATCTAACAAATCTTAGCCTTTTAAGAATAAAAAGTGCATCTAATGTCATCATACGCACAGCACCTTGATTACAAGGTGGGTTTCAGAAATCGTGTGTGTGGTTCTGAGAATGAACTGAAGTCCTCACTTTACAGTCCGTTACTGTCGGTGCTGGAGCACTTCAGGGGTATTTTTTTTCTTTTGTTCGGTGTTTCAGTTAGAATGTTTTGGCAGAACAGATTTCCCATTGCAAGAAAACAGAGTTAAGGTATCTTCCCCAAAAGACTTTCGGGACTAAACATTAAAATATGCTAATAATAATCCAAAAGGAAAATGATGAGGGGTTAAAGTGAAATCTACAAAAAAGAAATTGGGGATAACCAGACCCACACAAACCTTCGGTTGGAGGTTTTCTGTAACAGTGTGAAATGGAAACTTGAGATGAAACAGATGAATGCAGAGAGCTGGGCATACAGTATGTCAAACCACACCAATCTGACGTCTATCATGCTGAGAAAAAAAAAGCGCCTCACTTTCCATTTGATCCCTCGGTCTCAACGGCTCCGACTGCATCTCTGAGGAGCTCAGGAAGTAACACATCAGCCCTTGTTCAGGTTACGCAGAAATGTTTTCCAAGAAACGTGTCAGTTGCTGTCTATGTCTTCACACATGAGTCCTATCTAACATCTCTTGACGGTGTGTTTGCATATTTACTGGAGAGCTGTACGGCTCTTTATTTTTGAAAAGATGCCAGCACTGAAAAATGAAGCTGCAAGTTTCAAATGATCCTCATGAGATTCACATTTGAATATCTCAGTACTTAAGCTCAAATGGATGTAATCACACTCATAACATACAAATCCCTGGAAATCGTCTAAACAGATGATGGAGTTATGAAGTTAAGAGTGAAACATGAAAAACAGACTCCAGCTTCAGCTCGCATGCTTTAAATGTAAAAGAATCTCATCATCACAGTCCATCAGGATATAAAACCCGAGAACATGTTTATGTAATTATAAGACACTCTCTCTGGCACTGGTTGATGAGCGGGAGGCGGATTTTATCTTTTGATCTGTTTTTACACCGTGCACCACAGTGACTCCTTGCCCCGTGATGCCTCACTCACACACTGCGGTCTGGGCCACCACTTCCTCCCAGCTGTCTATTCACACAACTTCCTCCAGCACACAAAAACACGGCAGCAGTGTCACCAACAACAAGCCAGGACACACATATACTCGTAGGCCGCGCACACTGTACTGTCACACGCTGTCTGTCACACAGCGCCCTTGTGTTGAGAACAAACAACTGCCTTCTGTTCGAGGCAGCACTGTAAACGGCACACGTCACATTTAAACGTGTTTGGGAGTATTTCTCAGAAAGTTTGAAGCCTGTACCAGGCTAAGCCCCGCCCCTGTCCATCAAGCTGTCAGAGCTTTGCTGCCGTGTAGCCCACACTGTCACTAACTGCACTCACTGAATAAATGATATCTGATTTTTGGGAAAAAACAAAAAGCCATTTCACAGAAAAGCAGACCGAGAGGTCGACAAAACGTGTTTAAAGTAGATATCCAGGACGTGAAAACAGGTTAAAAAGAGAAGCTAAAGTCTGCAGATCAGAGTGTAGAAGTGAACTACCTCATCACCCACTTAGACAGAAGACATAGGAAGTAAGGAACAACACTGTTCCTATTTATTCGCTGTTGTAATCATTGAAAATGATTGTCAGAATGTGTAAACCTTTAGTAGCTAGCGTAGCATAGCAGTGCTAGCAGTGCGTAGCATAGCAGTGCTAAAAACGTCACGTTTTGGAGACGTGTAGCTCCTTCCAGGTAACGAGTATCACACAACGCTTACCCATGACTAGCACAAAACCAGCCTGAACATTAGGAAAATATGCAGGAAAATTTGCAAAGCATCAGCCACAAAACATGACATTTTTAGTAATTACCTTGGCTGAGGCACATGTGCACAGGTTTGAGCCACCAACTCTACAATACACCTTTTTTTCGACAGCAGACATTTTGACGAGCACAGGTGGTACTAGCATTACCAAAAGCTCAGTTCTACTAAGTGTCCCATAAGCTATCCAAAGAGCCTCCCCTAAGTGGAATGCAGCCATCGTCAATGTTATTAAATACAGCTGTACTTTCCCTACGATGACACATCAAAATGCCTACCGTCTAAAAGGTTGATAGACAGTGAGAAGCATTTAAGGTGATCAATTGACAGAAATTAAATGTAATATTAATAAGTGTGTTTTCTTTAGATGACTATCCCCTGAAAATAAGAAGTCGCTGCTGTATTTGTTAGAATGAGCCGTTTATATCTACATACAGAGCTGGTCCTCTGCATAAAGCCGGCATTATTTCTACAGTAGCCCAGAACGGACAAACCAAACACTGGCTCTAGATAGGGGACATTTGCGTTTTCACGTTGGTTGCAATCTGCAACCTCGACACTGGACGTAACGCAGCTAATCCTACACACACACACATTGCACCTTTAAAAGCAGGCCTGCTTCAAGTTCCCATTCCTAAGCCGTAAGGTTTTAACTGAAAATGTCCAGAAAGTCCCTCATCTTCATTGAAGCGGTGCAGAAACGTTGTTGTCACATATCTCAAACCAAAGCTTATCTGTGGTCCTTGTCCTTATTGGGGGGCTCTTACCGTTCCAGTGCTGTGCTGCTGTGGGGCTTCGTCTCAGCCCCTCCAGACACATGTCCAGAACATGCTGGATCCTGTCCTCTGTGCACGAGGTGTGCTGCATCTTCACGGCTCAGGTTCTGCGGAGGGACGGGAGATGGAGACAATATTAAGTAATGCATTCCCATTCATCCATTGTGTGGAATATTATCTTCAAATTTCAACATGTTCCTCTCTATTCATGACCGGTATGCGCTATCACGGCAGTTTTGCATGCAGGCCGATAACTCGGTAAGTATGTAAAATAGTCGAAGAAGACACACGAACCATAACACCTGTGTGTGAACTCGTGTGAACTGGTTTCTTGCACAGTTTGGTAACATGTTGATTGGGTTGATGTTTTGTTTCATTTATAGCTGTGTGGTTTGATGTATGCTTGCATATGCTACTGTATACTTGTATTTATGTTGTTTATGTTGCCAAATTCCTTATGTCTATGCCTATATTTATATATGTGTGTCTTTAAATTTAAAGCACTTTGAGTTTACATGAAAGGAAATGTGCTATATAAATATAATTGCCATTGCCATAAATGGGACATTTCTGAGGCGGGAAGGATAAACAGATGCATGTGTTGCTATTTTGTTGCCATAGCACCTGAAATGTAACATCACATACGATTGGACGCCTGGTCTGCCTCAAATCACTGAGTTTTATGAAAGATCTTTGATAAATGAGCCACAATAACGATCCTGTTCTGCGATATATTTAAATATGAACTCATGCAACAACAAACAGCCACAAAGCATGCACACAGGAAGAGGGATGATTGTCAGTTTTATAAACAGGAGACTTATTGAAGCTCTGGTCGGGCAGATGTTGAGCAATTAGTTTTAAAAAAAAAAAAACTATTACTAACAGCAACATTCAGGCACATTGGAACAAACCCACAATGTTAACCGTATGACTTGTATGGATAGGTAAAAGAGAAAAAAAACAGCCCCCACTGGTTTCAGTTTTTAAATCCGTACCACAGTTTGCAGAGAGACATGGTGAAAAACAGTCAAATGTATAACCCCAGCATTGACCATTACAATATAAGTACACAATGTCCTCAGCACTGACTCATCCGGTCGTGCTGAACTTCAATTTTTTCACCTTCTCAGTTTATCAGCGAATTTGGCGGGTTTCTTTTCGTGCAGCATCTGAGGACAACCCAGGTGTGTTTCAGTTCTGTTATGAACACATCTGATCAGAGGCAATATGCAAAACAAGATAGCAGGGACGTCCCATCGGTGACTTAAAGAAAGGGTGGAGTGACAGATTTATCTTTCAGAGTCGATAAACAGCGGCCATGGCGGCAGCGCTTTGATGACAACACTTTGGATGAAGTGAGTCTGCCGCCCTATCGAACAAAACCAAGTCAACTTGGTTGATGAAACAGTCTGAGTTTGAGGTAGAGTCTGAGGTACAGTCTAAAGTACAGTCTAAATTACAGTCTGAGGTATAGTCTGAGGTATAGTCTGAGGTAGAGTCTGAGGTACAGTCTGAAGTACAGTATGAGGTACAGTCTGAGGTACAGTCTGAAGTACAGTCTAAAGTGAAGTCTGAGGTACAGTCTAAAGTACAGTCTGAGGAAGAGTCTGGGGTACAGTCTGAAGTACAGTCTGAGGTACAGTCTGAAGTACATTCTAAATTACAGTCTGAAGTACAGTCTAAAGTACAGTCTGAGGTAGAGTCTGAGGTACAGTCTGAAGTACAGTCTGAGGTACAGTCTAAATTACAGTCTAAAGTACAGTCTGAGGTACAGTCTGAGGTACAGTCTGAAGTACAGTCTAAAGTACAGTCTGAGGTAGAGTCTGAAGTACAGTCTAAAGTACAGTCTGAGGTACAGTCTAAATTACAGTCTAAAGTACAGTCTGAGGTACAGTCTGAGGTACAGTCTGAAGTACAGTCTAAAGTACAGTCTGAGGTAGAGTCTGAAGTACAGTCTAAAGTACAGTCTGAGGTAGAGTCTGAAGTACAGTCTAAAGTACAGTCTGAGGTACAGTCTGAAGTACAGTCTAAAGTACAGTCTGAAGTACAGTCTGAGGTACAGTCTAAAGTAAAGTCTAAATTACAGTCTAAAATACAGTCTGAGGTAGAATCGAAAGTACAGTCTAAAGTACAGTCTGAAGTACAGTCTGAGGTACAGTCTAAAGTACAGTCTGAAGTACAGTATAAAGTACAGTCTGAGGTAGAGTCTGAGGTACAGTTTGAGGTACAGTCTAAAGTACAGTCTAAAGTACAGTCTAAAGTACAGTCTGAGGTAGAGTCTAAAGTACAGTCTGAGGTACAGTCTAAAGTACAGTCTAAAGTACAGTCTGAGGTACAGTCTGAAGTACAGTCTAAAGTACAGTCTGAAGTACAGTCTGAGGTACAGTCTGAGGTAAAGTCTGAGGTACAGTTTGAAGTACAGTCTAAAGTACAGTCTGAGGTACAGTCTGAGGTACAGTCTGAAGTACAGTCTAAAGTACAGTCTGAGGTACAGTCTGAAGTACAGTCTAAAGTACAGTCTGAGGTACAGTCTGAGGTACAGTCTAAAGTACAGTCTGAGGTACAGTCTGAAGTACAGTCTAAAGTACAGTCTGAAGTACAGTCTGAGGTACAGTCTGAAGTACAGTCTAAAGTACAGTCTGAAGTACAGTCTAAAGTACAGTCTGAGGTACAGTCTGAAGTACAGTCTGAAGTACAGTCTAAAGTACAGTCGGAGGTACAGTCTGAGGTACAGTCTGAAGTACAGTCTAAAGTACAGTCTGAAGTACAGTCTGAGGTACAGTCTAAAGTACAGTCTGAAATACAGTCTAAAGTACAGTCTGAGGTACAGTCTGAAGTACAGTCTAAAGTACAGTCTGAGGTACAGTCTGAGTTACAGTCTAAAGTACAGTCTAAAGTACAGTCTAAAGTACAGTCTGAGGTACAGTCTGAAGTACAGTCTGAGGTACAGTCTGAAGTACAGTCTAAAGTACAGTCTGAGGTAGAGTCTGAAGTACAGTCTGAAATACAGTCTAAAGTACAGTCTGAGGTACAGTCTGAAGTACAGTCTAAAGTACAGTCTGAGGTACAGTCTGAGGTACAGTCTAAAGTACAGTCTAAAGTACAGTCTAAAGTACAGTCTGAGGTACAGTCTGAAGTACAGTCTGAGGTACAGTCTGAAGTACAGTCTAAAGTACAGTCTGAGGTACAGTCTGAAGTACAGTCTAAAGTACAGTCTGAGGTACAGTCTAAAGTACAGTCTGAGGTACAGTCTGAAGTACAGTCTGAGGTACAGTGACCACTTCTCCACTGGTTGTGACATCCTTGCGTGGTTTTTGGAATTCCCCTGAAAACTGCGCAGGGGAAACAAGCGTGCAGCTGATACCATCTGACCCGAAAATGAACATCTGTACAGACGCAGGTGACCATCAACACAAGGTGCATGTACAATATGACCCCATTTGGCACATTGCATTAAAATTTGCAGTCGGATAGCGGGTGATCACATGAGAGCGTAGGTGTAGATCCACCCTGAAACGCACTGCAGGCGGACCATTATTTTTGGAAGCGTACAGCATTACTTTTGCTTTTTGGCGGAATAGAAATGTCATTTCACATTGTTCAGCATCTTTGGATGTAAATAAGGGAGTGACTCATGAGGTGAATGGGATGTATTGCTAAAAAATATTTTGTCTGTGAATGTACTTAAAAATCAGACACTGCACACATCTGGGAAATTTTGTTTTGATTCATAAAATATAGTGGGTTGTATTTTGTATTTTGGAGGGAATCAAAGAAGCTACTGGTCAAGCGTTATGTTCCTGCTTGATATATTTTTAAAGCCTGAAATCATATTACACTTTTGCCATGGAAATACAGTATCCGTATATTGTGTGCAAATACTGGGAACATCTAAATCTGAGCGGAACAACTTTACTTCCCCATAGAAGATGTTTAAAGATTTGTTTTTAGAGAAACCAAATTCTTAAAAACGTAATTATTTTGATCTTATTGATCAGAGCCACATTAGTCCCTAGTGAGAAATGAGCGATGACATCAAAAACGTTTTTGCCTGATTACATCTTCTCAAACTTTCCCCAGTGACCAACAAATTCCCCGCTACAAGCCAGAAATAAATGCAGGCTGTCAGATGAATTGTGTTAATGAACGACTTACTTGCTCTTACTCACCAAATAACCCTACACACACACACACACACACACACACACACACACACACACACACACACACACACACACACACACACACACACACACACACACACACACTGTTCACTTTAAAGCAGGTGTGGGCCATATACAGAAACACACAAGCAAGGAAATCTATATTTCTAGGTCGGAAAGCCCCATGTACCGTGGCAAATACATGTTGCTATATTTGGAAGAAAACAAATACTTTATTGCAATTATTAGGACTGATATTTCAATTGGGATATATATTACACAATATTTGAGTGAATGATGATGATAGATGTCACCATAAAACTGATCCAGTTGATTACTTACATTAAGGCAATTCTTTCTTTGTATTATGAGCTTCCTGTATTGTTTTTTTGTTTTATTTAAATACTCAAATGAGGCAATATCTTATCAAATGTGTGCTAATTTGCATACATTTCAAGAGGAGAAATCTGAACATTGGATAAAGACAGATACAACATTGTTTTGTTGACATATTAGAGTAATGTGTTTTTACTAAGGGGATCAACAGTCATAAAATACATGTATTTATTATTAAATACTAAATATTGTCTTGTTTTTAGGAGAAACATTTTGTATAAATCCGTCTGTGATGAAATATGAACAAGCCCCTTAGTAAAACCCTGCAGAATATAGATACAATGAAAGTGGAGTGTTTAGTGCTGCTGAAGTCTGAGAAAAAATACTCATTTAAAATGACATACATTTTGGAACACGTTTTGACATACCAATATAAAAAAATGCAGGTTGATTACTTACATTAGGGCAATTTTGTATTAGTATTACAAGTCTTCTCAAATGTTATGTTTAAATATGCAAATTAGGCATTATCTAATTCCAAACGTTTGGTGAATCTACTCATAAACACTGACATCGGTATTATGGATGTTTTCTTTCCGCGAGTCAAAAAGAAGACATAAATTGACCAGTGCAGGAAAAAAAGAAGTGTTTATTTGCCTGGGGAGGAGGAGGGGGGGGGGGGGGGGGGGGGGGGGGGGGGTGCTCGCCTTAAAATTATTAAGCGGGGGACCTATTGAATTTGTGTTCCACAAACCATTGTTCATATATTCGCACATGCGTGCTCATACACACATTAAACAGTACATACACACACATACACACACACACACACACTATACAAACATCCGACCCACCGACCTCATCATTAGCACCGGTGGAGGGGCAGGGCAGGAGTTCAGGAGGGCAGAGGAATGAAGTTCAATCATCCCCCACCTCTCCACTCCTTTTCCTACGGTAACCATTCTCCAACAATATACCGACAGCCCCAGAGGTAAACACTCAGCCCCCCCCCCCCCCCCCAGAGAGGTATTGTGTCTAAGAGGTGTCCCGAGTGGGACCTAGCTGAGGTATTGAGGCGAGCGCGTTGTACCCTTGCTCTGAGGGCTCCGGTCATTGTCAGGGTCGGACAGAGCTGGATGAGAGCCCAGCTCAGAGTGGAAGGAACTAATAAGTCAGAGTCCTGATGACTAGGGTGGGGTTCAATGGAGACGGTGATAAAAGAGGGGAAGATCTTACATGAGGTGGCACGATGCAGTGAAAGTGCTGTTCTGCAGGTTCATCAACTAGTAATAGTTCTACTGGCGACATCAGTTTTTAGTGTTGGTGTCATTTTACCGGAGTGATTTCATTGTCGATGAAAAGTTAGACCCAAATATGCCACAGAGAATGTATAGATGATGTGACGATCGTTTAAAGTCATCTATTGTTCAATTTAACAATTTCTTTACAAACGTTAGGTTTAGGAAGAAAAAAACACATGATTGGGCTTAAAATAACGATGTACAGCTAGGTTTAGGCGACACAACCACATGACTTTGGGACATGAGGTGTCGAACACCGGTCTCATGGTTCGTTGGATCCATCCGTCTCCCCTCCCACCCACCAATCAATATTAAACACCACTCCAATAGCTCTGACCGGTGCATGGCCACGAGCATTTCACGTTTAATGTGCGTGCCCGCCACGGAAAAAGGATCCTAATTGACTTTCCATTGGCATTGGTTTCGTTAAAAATTTTTTTATAATAATCTGGCAATTTGTGTCCATTTGCAAGAAAAACCAACAGCGATGCATTCCGTGACTATCTCGCGAGACCTGGGCTGACAATGTACACTGGTCTTTTGACAGACTACGTCAATCCCAAATCCAGAGTGTCATCATAGTTGTTTACGCAGAGTTGTTAGGCATGTTGCGAATGCATGAGCCTGCAGTGTTTCATAAGAGGATGTATGCAGCACAGCCCCAAGAGTCAACAAGGTCACTTCCACTTTTTTTTTACGGTTTGCAACTTGCAACAGTCAGACAATACCAGCAAGCAGCAGAACCACCAACTCCCTTCCTCCTCTCTCCGTCGGCCTCCCTCTCTCCCTCTCCAACACGTATCGTCTCCCAGATGAACCGATGCGGTCCCGCCACTTCACCTCCACCTGCGTCTTTATTTCTCCCTCCATCTTCTCCCACTGATCCCATTACCAACTGCTTCCTCACAGGAAGGCAAGCGTCCCTGCTCAGCTGAGGAAGCAGGTGCCTCCCTATTGTTGTGGTGTGATCGGACTCGCATATACACTCCCACAGACCCGGGAGGAGAGCTTGTGTGTGTGTGTGTGTGTGTGTGTGTGTGTGTGTGTGTGTATGTAAAGTATGCGTGCCTGTCATTTTCCTTTTTTTGTAACGATTGATAGAGTCTGATATTCACATCCAGTCCCCCTTTTCTCTCCACTGACCTCCTGGATGTGAACGGACCTCTTATGGCTTTAGGAAACAACAGCGGTCCGACTCCAAAGCTCTCCTCGGACTAAGTGCTTCCCTCCAGCTCCATCGGCGGTGTCAGTCGCATCACGTGATCCTCATCAGCCGGCGGTTCGCCCAGCTGTCGTGGAATTGTGCATGTTGACATTTCCTTTTTTGTTTTGCGACGCACTTCAAGGACTTCTTTTTCATGCTGCTCGTGAGGCGCCATTGTTTTGTTCAACAGCTGCTCCCAGGGTCACGGATACACTTTCGGAGTCCCACTTTTTAAGCCCTTTCTTAGTCTGCGGGCAGTTTGAGAAAAGAAATCTCATATTTGCTGTGCTTCTTTCTGTGTTTTACTGCAATATCTTGCTGTACTTAACAATCCTTTTTATGTTAAAAACACGTATCGTCTCCCAGATGAACCGATGCGGTCCCGCATAAATCAATTAGAACTTCTGCAACGCCTTAAGTATTCAAGGCGCTACACATCTAAGTACAGCACCAAGAGGTTGTGTGTCCGTATTTTCTGAATCTTTCTGGGGACATTTTTGCCTTTTTATGAGGATAGCGGGAAAAAAAAGGGGGGAAAGAAAGAGAGAGGGAAAAGTATGACAGGCAACACCGACCTCGGGGCCCAACTTGAACCCTGGATGTCGCATGTGCTGTGACGAGTTGGCAACAAAGGCGCTTTTGCTCTTCGCTTCCTCAATAAATCCTGATAAACACATGATGAAACGACCATTAATGCAAATATCCAGTGCCGTAATATCAGGCGAGGACACTTAACACCCGACGCAGGGGCGACTATGCTACCGCAACACAAGTCTATTTCATACTGGTTTCATGGTCCTTCCACAAGGACCACGTGCATCCATGCAATCATGGATGCACGTGTCCATGATTTCCAGTAGAAACCCAAATCCTCTTATATTTGTTTGAATGTGATATATATATATATATATATATTTTAAACAACACAAAAAACACGACAGGTGTGAGATGCACATGCACATACACACGCACGGAGGTGTTAAACTCAAAGCACGAGTCATAAGTGAGAAAGTGAGGAGACAAACAGGAAGCAACGTGTGAATAACATTGCTCTGGATCGACCTCAGCTCGATCACAACACACTGCGACGTCCTTTTCTCTCTTCACATCTGATCTCTGTGGTTGACAACAAATCTCCCCATTGACCTTTTTGATCTGTCTTCTGTTTTTTTTTTTCCCCCCCTTTCCTTCATTTGTTTTTTCAAGCCCGGCACGTGACCTGCTAGGGCAGTTGTTATTTCTCAACAGGAGGAGATGATCGTATTCAAACTGGTTGGGCAATTTTGTACAATTTCTAAGAAGAGTATATGATCCCTTCCTCTGTTGTCGTCTGACAGGGAGAGGAGAGAGAGGAGGCCAGCGTGGCACATTTTAGGCTTGCATTTTCCTTTTGGTGAAAAATGATGATAATGGTGTTTAATAAGAGGAGTGGACCATCACGAAGAGAGAGAAGTTGGCAGTATTTGCCTCATGGCTGTAACGGTGACGCTTACCCACTTGTCATTTTGTGCGATGACACCCTAACTCTCCAGAACATGGATATATATAAGTATATATATCAAAACTTAAGACTTGGACTCGAGTCAGAATCACAAAATGTAGGACTTGAGGCCTGCATAGCCACACAGACGGAATATTGATTATTTGATTTAGCTCAACTGAAACTGACTTATACTTATCAGATTAAGAAAAGGACACCTTTAAGTGGCTGGTTCCTGTCGTTAAATAGGATGTTGAGTTCAGGCGTTGGCTCAGCTGAGTTTCAATAGGGTGGAGCCCCCAACGACCACTGACAGGCTGTCAATCTGAAACCAACAGGATGATGTGCTTCCATCCCTGGTTGTCACTTTTCTGCCCATCCAAACAAATGATGCCCCTTTTATGAAGTTGAACTTCAACTACCGCCACAGATATCTATGGGAACGGGGGGAACACACACACACACACACACGCAACACACACACACTCGCACAGACACGCACATACACACAACCACAGACGTCTCACATCCTCAGATATCACCGGCTCAAATAGTTGTTCCCATTTGCAGATGCAGACACTTAAAGCGAGATAGAGTCCTGGCTCCTCACACGTGCTTCTCACTTCCTCAGCGTTTATTAAAAGCATGAATCATTTAGGGCATATGTAAAAGCAGAAGTTCCCAAAGTGGTATCACAGAGGGGGGAGGCCTGTGATCTCACAGAGTGTGTGTGTGTGTGTGTGCGCGGGGGGGGCTGTCAACATGCCTACAGCCCAGCATTTCCCATCAGTGTGAGGGTAATGCTGCCCATCAGCTCCTCTGGCAGAAAAACAAGACGCCCGAAGGCTTTCACGTGGCAGAGAAGTTAACTCTGGATATTATAAAAACACGTTGACATCAGTCTAAATAAGACGAGAAAACATGACTGACAAAACCAGCTCAAAAGACAAAAGATACCAAAGAAGTCAATTAACCACCATATGAGCTGGACGGACGAAGCTCAGACACCCCGGTGCATAGAGGCAAACGTGAGCTGGGAGCAGAAGCCCTTCAAAACTCACTCTGGCTCACCTGTAGTTCACTGTCCAGCATCCATGGCCTCCGTACGTGTCTCAATAGTCTCAGGCAGAGGGTCTCCGTCTCAGTGCCACTGCCATTCATTCGCCGCACACGTCAGGGTTTAACAGGTTAAGCCACATCCTGGGCACGGGCGGAGCAGTGCGGCGAGGCAAGAGCTCTGGTTGTAGCTCTCTGCTGCGCTTACAGACTCCAGCGCTTCACACACACACAAACAGGAAGTGGATGAAAGAGGTGCATGTGAGCACAATGAGGGAGGCTGCTGGTGCTTGTATAGGTGGGAAGTGCAATGGTGAATGGTGTGTGTTACATACGTGTGCGTGTGTGTGTGTGCGTGTGCGTGTGTGTGTGTGTGCGTGTGTGCGTGTGTGTGTGTGTGTGTGCGTGTGTGCGTGTGTGTGTGTGTGTGTGCGTGTGTGCGTGTGTTTGACAGAGAGGTTGCATGTGGATTATGAAAGGATGTAGGCCCCTAAAAGGAAGTCATCTGTTTGACGTTTTTGTTGTTCTGCGATTTTCACACTTGTCCGTGCTTTTTAGAGGGGCATCAACATTTCTAAAGGAATCATTTTCTTTGGAATCCAGTTAAGATAAACAACACAGACTGCAACTAATAACACTAATTGACCCTTCGCCAAGCCCCGCCCATCGAACGCAGACTGACCAATCGTAGCATTGGCCAGCTCTTGACCAGGCTCCGTCAACTGTCCGATTGTGCTCCATAGACTCTAAGAAATTGTTTAAGTGTTGTGATACTCGTTACCCGGGGAGGTTGGAAGGACAACAACTCTCTCTCGCTCTGTGTGTGTGTGTGTGTGTGTGTGTGTGTGTCAGGGAAACACTGACCGTACTTCCTCCTCCTGCTTTGCCTGTCATTTACATTTCATGTATTAGTGTGACTATGAATTCCCCTTCTTTTGAAATGAGGGAAATATGGTGACAAGCCACACAAAGCAGAGACAGTAAACACAAACGGGAAAGTTCAGCCTGTGTCAATCTGCACACGTTTTGACAGGAAGGTAACATTTGTCAAAGCTTATTTACAACAAGTCATCATGTGAATGAACAGCACTGTGATTTTAATACTTTACTTTAGTGTCCAGCAGTATTTATTTTTTTAGGACAAATATAGGTGGTTCTATAAAAAAAACAAAGTCTGATGATGGAAGAAGTGGAGTAAAAATGTATTGTATTATTAACTGATTATTATTAACAGGTTGTAGTTGTGATGTGCACGATTAATAATCAAAACTGAATCCTGAAACTGTCCATGTCCCTCCCCGACTGCTCTCCCTCCGTATGGCACTTGAATATCCGAGAGGTTCACTGCGACACAAGACATCGAATATTGTTCTGCATCTCTAAATTTCAATAACAAACCTAAGCTGCAGCCAGAATAAAGGGTGTGTTGACAGAGGAATGGCCGAATGAAAGCAAATTCAGAAGATAGAGAAAAAAAATCCAACAAGGTTGAGATTAAAAATAATTAACGGATGAAAATTGCAAAGCTTCGGAAGAGACTGAGAGAAAATGAACAGGATCATGTCTGTTCTTTTTTTTTCTTCCTTCAGTTCATTTCTGCCTTTTTGGTACAAATGGGATGAGTCAATAACTACAAGTCTTCTGATCTCTACAATAGATCCTCCGCTGAGTGCCCAGAGGTTGTTTAGTTTGCTTGTTTTGGACATTTCTGTGAGCTTCGACATGATCAATTGCATGATTTACAGACAAGGGAAGTTTTTTTACGATTGAATGCTTATTGTGTTTTGTATCATAGCAACTGTTGTTTTGTGTGGTTTCGCTCTATAGGTGTAAGGATTGTTGACACGTTGTCTGTGGCTCTTAACAAGAGGCCGGCAGCTGCAAACATCTGGCTACGCGATGTTATTTCCAGCTGAAGTCAGCAGTGTGTCTTCACCGCGGATCTGAACTGACAGAGATGAGATATGATTGTTTTTATTCTTCTTTCCATGCAAGAGCAAGAGGCATAAAGCATAATAATAATAACCTGAAGCAAACCTGATCATTCTGTGTCGTTTGGAAAAGTGAAACCAAATGTGACTCTCCACTGTTTTGCCCACACATTTTATGAAATGCTATAAAACTCTTTTTCTGTAGTTAATTATTTACATAATAATGGTAGCCTCTACTCTGAATTTATATTACCGTAAACAAAAATACCTACTAGTTAAGATCAAATACATCCAAATCAGATGTTAGCTTTACTGTAAATTAAAATGTAAATATTTGGCAGTATTGTAAGCCAACTCATATTATCCTTACTTTATATTCTTATTTCAAGTGTATAGCGATAGTAATGTTGATATTAATGTTATAAAATAATATATTATCAATTACATTAATAATAATAATGATTATTATTATTATAAATATAATCTCATGAAGTGGATCTTGCAAATGATCTAAATTATTCCTTATTGTGTTGATTGTGAAAAGCAACGGTATCTCAGAATAGAACCGCAGCAGCCTGTCGTATTGGTTCAGTATCGATCACTCTGACCGGCAGCAGCCAATCATCTTCGCTCTCATTAAACAGGCGGTGTTATACCTCCACCGCCGGGGGAAAGCAGAAGACACCGCTGGCTAGTGTCGGGCCAGAGTGGTGCTTCTTTCTACGGACGCAAGATGGCGCTGTTACCACTAATGCCGACATTCAACAGGTCCAGCGACGCGACACCAGCTCGGACCGCACGAGCGAGGCACCAAACAGGAGGGATGTAATCCAGCACAAAAAAAAAAAAAAATAATAGTAATAACACCGTATTGTTTTTCAGTGCGTGTAAGCAGAAGGTTGTTGGTGTAATTTCGTGTCTGTATCTGTAAACTGATCAGGGTCAGCGCGAGAGTGGGTTTGGTGTTTCAGTGCTGGAGACTGAACTGCGGCATTAAAGAAATGCCTGATAACAGCAGGAGCACGTGCACAGGGAACTTAAACACAAATCAAACGTCCACATTATGAGTGTCCACGATGTTATTGTGTTATTATTAGAGGAATCCCTTTAAATATTCGACATGGACAAGTTTAATGTAATATAAGTGATGATCCTAAATGGTGCGTTGTATTGATGCTTCTTTTTTTTTTGTAACCTTAATGATCAGTTGAGTGTATTTAGCGGTATAGAGACAGGACACTGGTTCTCTACTGCACGTCCCGATGGTCTTCCCCACGCGATCCAGGTGACGTCCGGATGAAGGTGGGGCAACACGCACTGAATCAACGCCGGGTGCGTGTTCTCACTTTTCCTCTGCGGCAATTCGCGTCTCCGCGCCAGTCCGGATCCTCTGACCAGTGGATGTCGATGTTCCGCCCGGTGTGCCCCCCCCCCCCCCCCTCCCCACCCCTTTCGAGATGAGCTGACCAAAAAGCTGTGCCAAGCAAGATCCGAGAGAAAGAGAGGGAGGGGGGGGGGACGGGACAGGGAGGGAGGGAGGGAGAAATATAGAGAGAGAGCGAGAGAGAGAGAGAGAGAGAGAGAGAGGGAGGGAGGGGAGAGAGAGAGAGATTGTGAAAAGAACGGCAGGAGGAGAGGGACTTGCTATAAGGACACCAGCGACTCTTAAATCCAGCCGCTCCTCTTGTTTTTACGCAGGAGATTTATTTTTTGTTGAAGAAACCAAACAAGAAAACGGGAGAACCTGTGATTGAAGCCCGTTAGAGAGAAAAGTAGCCTCACATCTTTTTCTCTATCTCTCTCTCTTTCTCTCTCTCTCTATCTCTCTCTCTCTCTTCTACTTTAAATAATTATCAGGTAAAGTGAGCTCTTATAGACATTTTGCACACACACACAAAACCCTCAGCGTGCGTGTGAAGTAAATGTTACTTTTTCATCATTGTCAAATTCTTGCCCCAGTGTTGTTGGGCTTTTTTTTGTGGGGTGGGGGTTGGGGGGGAGTTTGCTGCATCGCCAAACTTAACTCTCTCTCTCTCTCTCGCTCTCTCTCTCTCTCTCTTCCCTCACGCTCGCTGCTTCCCCCCGTTTCTCCCCCAGCCGGCGGAGACACTCGGGGACCGAGGGACCTACCATGCAAAGGGCTGTGGACATTGCGCTGACTGTGCTGCTCGCCGCGTCCCTGTCGTGCCGGAGCGCCCTCGGCGGCTACGGGGTGAGCCTGTTCGCGGCGCAGACCTCCCCCCCGGACCCTTGCTACGACGAGCACGGCAACCCGCGCCGCTGCATCCCGGACTTCGTCAACTCCGCCTTCGGCAAGGAGGTGAAGGTGTCCAGCACCTGCGGCAAGGCGCCCGGCCGCTACTGCGTGGTGACGGCGGCGGAGAAGGGGGACGAGCGGACGAGGAACTGTCACACCTGCGACGCCTCGGACCCCAAGAAGGGCCGCCCGCCGGCGTACCTGACGGACCTCAACAACCCGCACAACCTCACCTGCTGGCAGTCCGAGAACTTCGTGCAGTACCCGCAGAACGTCACGCTGACCCTGTCGCTCGGCAAGAAGTTCGAGGTCACCTACGTGAGCCTGCAGTTCTGCTCGCCCCGGCCCGAGTCCATGGTGATCTACAAGTCCATGGACTACGGCAAAACCTGGGTGCCCTTTCAGTCCTACTCCACCCAGTGCAGGAAGATGTACAACAAGCCGAACCGGGCCGTGATCACGAAGCAGAACGAGCAGGAGGCGGTCTGCACGGACTCGCACACCGACATGTACCCTCTGACCGGCGGCCTCATCGCCTTCAGCACGCTGGACGGCCGGCCGTCGGCGCACGACTTCGACAACTCGCCCGTGCTGCAGGACTGGGTGACGGCCACCGACATCAAAGTCATCTTCAGCCGGCTGCACACGTTCGGCGACGAGAACGAGGACGACTCGGAGCTGGCGCGCGACTCGTACTTCTACGCCGTGTCGGACCTGCAGGTCGGCGGGAGGTGCAAGTGCAACGGGCACGCGTCCCGGTGCGTAAAGGACCGGGACGGGGGTCTGGTGTGCGAGTGCAAGCACAACGCCGCCGGGCCGGAGTGCGACAGGTGCAAGCCTTTCCACTACGACAGACCGTGGCAGAGAGCCACGGCCAGGGAGGCCAACGAGTGCGTCGGTAAGTCCCCCCGCCGAGCGCCATCCCGGAGCGGCTGCGCCTCTGATGCTGATACTCGGGGAGGGTGGGTTGTATGTGTGGTGGCTGCTGTGGTTTTAAGATTGGGCCGACAGTGGGAATATTTCGTGAAGAAAAAAAAGAAGAAAGGAGCACTATTAGATGAAAAATAGATGTAAAATAAGTGAATTTTTTGATGGTCTTTTAAATAATAATTTAAATAAATTGTTTTATATTTTAATACACGGCTATTTTTACATTTCAACTTCATTAAAACCGAATTTAAAAAAAAAACATATTGTGGCGTTCGCCAACCAGCATTAAAAATGGGTTAAAGTGCTATTTGAAAGCATTGAGCTCGCTGCGGGCCGCAATGGGGGCGTTTGAAGCCGCTCACACGGCTCCACCGAGCCTCGTCCACACGAACATTTCTCACATGCAGACTTTTACTCTCTCTGCAATAAAACGACGCCCTTTAAATCATCTCCAGGATCCTGCAACAAACTCACCGCAGGGGTAATTGAACGCAGCTTTTTTTGTTATTTGTTGTCGTTATATCCGATGTGAGGACAGGGATGTCGTATGTGTACAGATTGTAAAGCCCTCTGAGGCCCATTTGTAATTTGTGATATTGGGCTACATAAAATAAACTGAATTTAATTGAATTATAATCACGTCATTAAAATCAAAATCCAACCGACAGGTCAGGTGTTGCGGTTAAAAATAAATATATCTAGCATTACCAATGTATACATTATTATTACATTAAATTATATTATAATCAAATCGTGTTCCTAAATGTGCATTTGAAAAAAAGAAGAAGCTAATTGGCCCTAGTTTTATTGTTTTTTATTCTATGCTTTAAATGTAGTAACATTTAAAAAAATAATTAATTTCATTTGGATGTTTTCCTAATTGTATTTTACATTATTCACTGAAAGACAACCTGAGAAAATAGAATATGTACTATTCGCCATCCTTAAAAGCAAGCAGGTGTAAAAATAACAACAAAAGAAGCAAATCCCTGATCTTATCTGTTCTGCTGCTCTTTGTGTCTGACAGCCAACATGTTTCATCAGCTGCTGACTGATCGGTTACAGTAGTTTTATTGCAACTTGGCACAGACGTATGAACCTGAGTATAGGTTGTAGATAATGCAGAACACTGGCCAGGTTCATTTATTATTTTTTCCAATTTAGGTTAAGCTGCATATAGTAAGAGAAGATGATGTTCTGAAGTTTGTTGGATGAATTTACTGAATTATGTTAATGTGTCCAAGGGAAATTGTGTTTTTTTTGTTGTTGTCGGTATGGTATTTTGCTTAGTATAATTTCATTGTAATTACTGGCTCCTGCTGATGAGGGGTACAGTGAGGAGGATGAGGAGGGACAGCTCGAGAAACTGAGGGGGAAAGATGTTGCTGATAGACACTGAAACCTCAGGGTGACTCCCTTTTATATTTCCCAGTCTGCTGCAGGTCTGCAGGGGGGTGGGGGGGGGGGGGGGGGATAAGACTCTGCACTGCTTGATGGCCACGGCACATGTCAGCCACTTTGACACGTAGCAGATGTTTAAAAGGTTCTTTTGGTTTGCTGTCGTCGTCCGTTGCTAAAGCTCCACACCATTCTTCCTGGCAGATGTGGCTAAATCAACAGGCACAGCTTGTTGGAAATGTCCACATTCAGCACTCGACATAGCACTTGATGTGAAAAAGGAATACGTGAAGTTGATCTTAACCTCCTTGAATAACATGTAGGTAACCAGCACCATCGATTCAATATCAGTTATGCTACATATTTTAAATTATATTATACTGAAGTATCAAGCTCACCGAGTGCAGCAGCACAAACAATCTTTAAATTCGTATGTGGCATAATACCATGAGAGGCAGTCAGTGAGAAAGATTGCCGCGGGGGAAAAGCATTCAGATAATGGTCAAATATCTCAGCGCTCAGCAATGTAACATTTAAATGCATCCAATACAAAGAAGGAGATTTGTGTGTGGAAACAAAACAATAATCAGTGTAGGCACAGCTCCTAAAAAACTCACACAAATAAATTGTTTCCTTCAGTCAACATCCTCAACGCTCTTTTTTCCCCCTGTGTATAATAAGGGGCCATAAAAGCCTGTCGATTACTGCATCCATCACGTTGTCAGTAAGCTATTTACTTTTCGACATTCACTCGTGTGTTTGAACCTGGAGGAGAGGGAGAAATCCCAAGTGAACAACGGGAGGAGGCGTGTTGAGGTATGTTGTATTCAGTGGGGCAACAACGCCTGTGATCGCACCGAAATCCGAGAGTTTTTGTTGTTGTACTCCTCTTGATGACAGCACCGTCTCTGGGCTCTCATGAGGATCTAGTTAGCACAGAAGTGTTTTTGTGTGCAGTAAAAAAAATATGTTTAAAGCACTGGCAGCGTGTGGTGTTGGAACTGATGTTGACTAAGAAAAGAAGAAGAAAAAACACAAAAATACAAAGGTCCGTCTCTTGTGTTTCTCCTGAAGTGCACTTTGCTGATTACTCCCATCAGGATCTTAGAGCACGCTCCTGAGTATGCACCTCCATCCATTTGGGTTATTGACTCATCACAGCAAAAAGGGTGCAAATTAGCTGTTCATTTTTTAGAGTTTACATTTTCAAATTAGGTATGTGCAGTTTTCTTTACACTTTGAGTTTAAAGAAAGGAGACGGTGTCTTGAATAATTCAGGCAGATTAGAAAGAAGAAGAAAAAAAAATCAGCTTGAAGGTATGCAGAATGAGGGGACAGGAGGAGGTGGAGCAGGACGACAATAGTGAAAATGAAAGAGACAGATGTAAGGAAAATGTGTGAGAGAGAGAGAGGAAATAAAGGGGAGGTAGAGTGACATTTCCATGGCATGTTCACAAATGTCCAGGCGCCCCTTATTGGGCCAATAGGAATACAAAGGCTGCAGGGACAGGATTCCTTTCGGCATTGATACTGTAGCATATCAGTGACTTGGACGAGATTCTCTCCATCCTAGCTGAGATGTACGCACACGAGCAGTCTCCCTCTCTCCTGCTTTTTTCTCTTCGCCTCGTTATATCAAAATCTGAACTGCAGAAAACCCCCTCAAATGTTCCCAGGTGCTGCTCAGAGGCATCCGACTGACAGGAACGAACGCGTGGTGCCGAAAGGTTGACATGGCTGATTTGATACACATTGAAATTGACAAAAAAAAAAAAAAAAACTACTTTACTTTGTGATATGTGAGCTCACTTTCAACTTGTAACCATCAGGGGTTGAAAAAATAAAATAAGATTTGTGCATAAAGTAATTCTTAAACGGGTCCTGTGAGTGCCTCGAGTATGTGAGTATTACCTCCAACAAAATGTTCAGGCAAGCATAAGTAAACACTTAAAAACAGCTGTGTGCATACTGATGTTTGGTGGTGTGTTTTCCTAACTTCCATGGATGGCTGCCCAAAACCTTAATGAGGTCGAAGATAATTCCAGAAACAGCTACAGTGGACTTTGATAACAGAAACCTTTCCAGCAACAATCAATTTCTGGATGTTGTGCAGTTTCCTTTTTCTGACATAATCAAAAAGAAACAGCCTTTTGTAAACAGTTGTGCACAACTCTCCTACATGAAGGAATGCAGCATAGAAACATGTTGCGTTTGTGCTTTAAATAATAGTTGCCCTGATCATAGCGATGCCCCAATGTACAATGGATTAAAAGTTGTCAGAAATAAACCATCAAAGGTACTAAAAAACATCAACTATCACAGACTATTGATATATCGGACTGTGTTAATACACATGATAGAGTGGATTTTTCCATTGAGATCACTGTTGCTTACTTAGGTGAGGTGTTTACAATCGTCCTGCACGTATCAGATAATGAGATTCAAAGTGTAAACCAGTAAGAATGGTACCAGTCAGACACGTATAGCGTTCCACATTTGTTTGCACATAAGCGATGCTTTTTCACTTAAAATGCATCAAGTCAGTTGAGGGACAAAAGATGTTTTTTCCTTCAGACGTCTCCATTGCCGCCATGTTCGTTCGCTACCTTTCAGACAAGACCAAAGGTCTGGTTAATGTTTGAGCAGCTCGCCGCGCACCTTTATGAAACCGGCATCCTTCATCTTCAAAGGTGCCGGCGGGATGCGTCGTTAGTCCCGCTCGCAGCAAACAAAGCTGGAAATAAACTGACAGAGTAGCTTTGCACTTTGCACTGTCCTACTAGTCCTCACCTTCACTTCTTCAGTCAGCCTATTTCTACCGACATGAACACACCTGTAGGCACGCACACTCACACACACACACACACACACACACACACATACACACACACACGCACACGCACACACAGTTTTCTCCAGGTCTTAAGCCGCTAGTTCAAACAGGGGGGAATGGCCTCTCTCGCTTCAAGAATCTCTTTTGCCGGAGCTCTTATCTGTGTTTATGGCTCGTTCTGTAAACCGCTGCAAAGAAAAAGTCGCTCATGGTCCAGACGACCAGCTCACCCTTCTGTTTTAGATTTTGAGGCCTGTTGTATCTCTCAGGGAGACAGAAACATGGCCTCTGAGCCAGCACTTTAAGCAAGCCTGACTGTACGGTATATCAAGTAGCTGTAGTCAAACACAAAAAAAGACAAAAAAGAGTCACACACACACGCCGTGGGACGGCAGTAATAATGACACATTTTCTGCAGCATGTTTTGGGAGCACAGGAGACGCTGTGGCTCTGCATGTATGTGTTGAAAATGTCCATTTGCTGCCAATAGACTCTTTTTCTCTTCTTAAACACAGTGACGTATTTGTGTGGGGAGTGTAGGTGGAGACATAATAATTCTCTGAACACATTGGTTAACGCTGGCTAGTTACCTAGCTAGCTTGTCCATCTCCAGTGCTGGCTAGTTAGATAGCTAGTGTCTGGAGGTCCCACCTGCCCTCCTCCCGGCGAAGGAGTAGTTTGCTAGCGGGGAGAATTGAGGCAGAGGGACCTTTAGATCCAGCAAAGTCGCTGGGCATATTTTCTCTCACCAGTGTAGCATGGAAGCATGGTGGAATTAGCTAGCTAACTAGCCAGCTGCTAAATTAGTTTACGAATTTAGCTAATTAATTCTTCGTCTTGACACTCTTGTCACAATGTAGGAAAGCACATTATTATCACCAGATAAATAGCAAGTTTCATTTTCTTTAACGAGCGTAGCATAAAAGGATGGCGGAATTAGGAAGCTAGCTAAGTAGCCAGCTGTCCTCTAGTTAGCCTGCTAATTGTTAAGCCCAACAGCAGGCCAAGCTCTTTATATCTCTAATAGTTTAGCCTATTAGCAACATGTCTCTCGATTGCGCTGATAATTTAGCAGCAGCTGTGACAGCTGAGGTTAGCAGAAGGCTGATATTGTAGCTCACTTGAGCCTTGAATTAAAGCAAATAATGCAAAGATATATGATATCGAATCTGGCAGTACCGCAAGATGACATTCTCAATGTGTAACTTCAGCCCAGTATTCTAAAGTGATTTTTTAATGCATCCAGTCTTTCCAGCGAACACTGACGTCGGCTGTTAAAGAGTCTGTGCTCCAGTTGAGTATATATACTGGGAGTGTACAGTATTCTTTCTGTAAGTGTGTGTGTCCATGGGGGAATTAAAGAGAGAGGCCTGATAATCTATGCCAGGTATTTAAAAGGTAGTTCCATTTGAAATCTATGGAACTGGAAGTTTAGAAGACTAAAGTAATGATGGTACATAGCCAACACTGAGTAGATGTATTGATAACACCTTCAAGAATACAATGTGAGATACAGTGCTGCAGCTACCTCTGATTATGGATTCATGCATTGCGTTTCTGTTGTCGGGTAAGGTCCGGTGTTTCATTTGAAATGTTAAAGTGTGTTTTTCAACCTTGTGATCTGGAAATAGATTTAACAGCTTGATTAGTGACAGGAGATACATGTGGTTCCTTGCTCTTCAACCATCCTTTTTGGAGCAAAAATAGGACTGGGTCAAAAGAAGACAAGTAGTAGGAGTAGATCCATTTAGTTCTTTAGGGGTTATTATAATGTCTGGCTCCAAAACTTATATCACAAAGTATTTATATTAAACAATAATGATGATGAAATACCATCAACGGACTTTAAAAAACCTGCTACTCTGAGCACTTGAGTAGCTAGAGACCATACAATCCCATGAGTGAGATCATTTATAATCACAATACTTTAGGCTCAAATAGAAGCAATAGATTTGACAAATAACGCTGATGCCACGGAGTATGTTGAAGCATGGAGGATCTTGAAGCTATTAATGTCAGTATTTGGCAGCAGCCCTTTGGAGCTGGAATTTTGGAGCTAGTTGTTGCTTGTCATAAGGCCTGTTTGAGAAACAATCCGATTTTGATTGCATATAATAAACTCTGACTTTGAAGAGTGGAAATAGGTTTATATGAACAAGTCTGTCTGAGGACAACATTCAGATAAAGAAAACACCCAAAACGGTAATTAGAAAGCATTTGTGTCAGTTTGTGCCGAGAGAGAAATACAAGGAAGGCCATTCATAAAACTAAATCCAAAACACATCTGTAGTAACTATGTTTTACAGAGCTATCTGCGTGGTGTAGTCTCAATTGGAAAAAGATCAGTTTGATTACAATCCATTTTAAGGCCTTTGACAAAGCTCAGGACGAACTGCTTGGGGTGATGGAATGTGTTCACTTGTCAGGAAAGACTAAATCTCTTCTGAAATTTCGTTGAATTTAGGGTCCTCTGGGCAAAGTGAACATTTCAACGGTTGTGGTTTTGGTTTCACTGCTTTGGCTACGACGCATTCAGTAATGCAGCACAGATCCCGGTCACAGTGGGAGTCCGCATTTTTAGCCAGTGTGAGTGAGTGGAGCTTGTACCGGGAACGGAATCTCGACCTTACTTTTGAGAAACGCTTTGGTCAAAAGCCATATTGTGTCACTCCGTTGGCTTCTGGCCTGCACTCACTTCCTCTTGTCGCCCTCGCTGGTGCTTGAACTGACCGCGGACTGTGGCTGGTTAATCACAACATCCAGCCGGGCCAGGGACTCAGATTGTCTCTATCATCATCATCATCATTCTCGTACTTAGGATCAGAATTATTGCTGCATGCCTGTGGGTGAAAACATGCTCTGCTACGTGTGTCTTCCATTTAAAATGTTTCCATCCGACCTGTGGGTTCACTCTTCCAGCAGCAGCTGGCGATAATTGGTCCAAAGTGATCTTTTCCTCCTCTTTCCAGCCTTCAAACACAGCACTCCTCTAATATTTGCTGCACTCTGTAGAAGTCGCTCATATACACACACGCTTCCGGACATGATTTTATGCTGTCAGGTAGAGAGAAATCTGGGCTTAGTGCACACTAAAGATTTTCAACAATCTGATTAATCTTTTTAGAAAAACCACAGACATGAAGTGGGTTTTCTTACAGCGATAGCAGCTGCGTCATTATTGTTATTGGACTCTTTGACAGCGCCTAACACTTGATCGTAGCTGGTCGCCTTAGGTGCCAAATGTTAAATACATTACAAAATCCACTGGAAAAATAGTGTTCAAACATGACTAGGGTGGCTCCCAAGAATCTGCAAAGTGCTGTTAGCTGTTGGAGAATAGGTGTTTGATGGACACGAGGGATACGGGCAACTCCAACACTCATCGTGTAGCACGGTATGCCATTACCAGAAAGGTATTGGCATAAAGTGTTGTAAAAATACGATACTCCATTTTTAAGGATATTTACTATGAGTTGGGTCAATGTGCGGCTTCTGTGTGCAGTGC
>NC_046966.1:6754462-6764462 GCF_009769545.1 Cyclopterus lumpus | reverse complement strand
ATAGATTGCGCTTTTGGAAAACACGATCGAGTGTGTCCGTATATAAAATGTCGTAGGAAGAGTCCTCTGTTTGGGGTTTCTCTCTTTAATCTGCTGCAAGATGCGAAGACCCCCCCCCCCCCCCCCCCAAAAAAAAGCTATACGGTCAAAACTATTTTCTGAAGTCATTTTCATTAGATTAAGTGGCCTATTTGATAATTATGGTCAATTTTCCTGGTCCGCTGAGCAGCGCAATCATCCTGTAGAGTCAACCGCCTTTGCCAGAGCAAATATTAAGGAATATCTGCAGAATCAATAACGCACTGGGGGTGATAATATTATTCTTGACATAAATTACACACAACCACTTAAGGTTTCCCTGGAAAGCGCAGAAGTTCATCGGCCAGCAGGGCTCACAATCGTGGCAGCATTGGGATGGAAACCTGTGAGCTGACACAGGAAGTAGCCTCTCTTTTCTCGGTAGCCGTAAACTGATAATCTGTCTAGCTTTTTGAAACCCTCCTCCTCCAGCTCGATATCCCCACGATTCTGTAGCTCATAATTAGTCCCATGGAGGATAGAGTGTGCCCTTTTGAGTCTTATTAACGTAATCTTCCCCCGAACCCTAACCCCAGCTATAAACCCTTAACCATAATTGTTTTGCCATAACCCCAATCTTAGTTGCCACGTGCAGATGTTCTTTGTTATCTTCAATACAGGTTGTCTAATCTACCAACAAACACAAAAAAACACGTCTGTTTGAATCACAATTGCCACGCAACACTTCCATCGTAGCTGCAGAGCTTTTATCGTATAGCGCTCCAGATTCTGGCTGCTGCAAATACGTTTTTGAACTTTTGGCCCAGTCTCGTCCGAATAAATCCTCATTGGAAACCATACGTGAGACAAATAGAGAGGCGTTCCACCTCCTGCCTTTAATCTTCTGCGTGAGAGAGGGCATCAATAAATCCTCGACGAGCATCGCTGTCTTTCTATCGGGAAAAGAACTCTGTTAACCTCCCGTTCGCTTTGCTTTCCTTTGAGATACATAGTTTTTTCTTCTTTTGTTCCTTTCTTCCTACGTTTTAAAACGTGCACTTGTTATAACATTTATTTTTTTTAGAAAGCAACAGTCGCCTGTTGTCACGTTATTGGCGTCAAAGCAGCGTGTGTGTCAGCCCTCTGCTTGCTCTGGCAAAGTCCAGTCCTTCCCTCGCTAATTGCCTTCTACCGATGACTAAATTACAACGAGGTTTTGGGTTTCTGGGTCAGAGGGGTCTCTTTTCCTCCTCCTCCCCTTCCCAGACTGTATCCTTCCTGCCCGAGTCACAAGTGTCACACTTGGTTACAGACGATATGAAGTGCTGCGATTCTTCTACGAAAAATGTAATTAAAAACAACCTTGAAGGGCTACTGTTCCAAGATTGCAATTAGAGCAGTGGAAGTATGTAAATGTGTGTTTGTGTGTGTGTGTGTGTGTGTGTGTGTGTGTGTGTTTACATGTGTGCCCGCTGTGTACACCGTGCCACAGCAGAGGAGTGCAGTAAAATGTAAAATGTTCTGGAGCCGGTACAGTAAAAACATCTCCGCTCCATCAGTGTCAGAAACAATCTGCGTGGATCAAACCAGCTGCCACGCCGCCGCCACCGCCGCGGCTGCAGGACGGCAGCACGCTCCACCAAAAATGATTATTCTACTTTCTTATATTTCAATAGCAGAATCGTACTTTTTAAAAGGAAGCCGCTGCAGTGGATATGTTATGGTCGTGGTATTTGAAGACGTAGCGTCCAGCCGTTTAAGGATCCTTCCTTGACTTTGAGAAACACCTTTTATTTATTGTCACGCCATTGTGCTAATTCAGCTTTAATTATTTTTTTAATTTAAAATAAATGTTGGTCGATCAAATGGATATTGCGTTTATTTGATCTTAATTGACTGATGAGCATGTAAGCTCTTCTGATTGAAATTAACAAAAACTTGAATGAGTTATTGTCAGTCAGTTGAGATTCATTCAGTCGGTCCTAAAATCAGAAAATGATCCTTAAGTCTTTGATGGCGTCTACATGAAAAACATATACATTGCGATTCCTGTGATTACACCTGTTTAATGTTCATGGTTGCAGTGGGAACGCCTCCAATGTGAACGCACCAGCAGAGACCACCCATGATGCATTGCTTTCCCTCTCCGTGCCTCTGCCTGCCTTGTTGCCACTATGTGCCGTATACACGTACAACGTACACCCTCTGGGAAATGTGCAGCACCATTTGGCCTCTTTGCTCCCCAGCAAATGTTGGAAAGGTGCACTTTGCTCAAAGTTTCATAACGCAACCCTATTCATGTTGAGCACATGATTAAAGTGTGTCTGAGAAATCATATGGGTCAATAGTACATTTAGAGGCAACTCATTTGATAATCGATTAATCAGTCATTTTTTTAAAGAAAGAAAAAATGATCGTCAAATAGTTTTTTTTAAATGCAGCGCAGTGAAAATGTAAGAGTTTGCATGCAGTTTTAAAAAAAAAAATGCACGAGAGCTGAGGACAATATAAGGAGAAGCGGGGAAATGAAAAGAGGACAATAAACGTGTCAGAGAAGTGAAGGAACTGAGCCGTGGCGGTTTCAGATTTATGGCTTTCAGCGGCTTCCCGCTCACTCCCTCCTCTGGATGGGAGACTGTGCTTGACTCGGTGGCAAGAAGTCAAAAATGTACACTGTACACACACACACACGCACGCACTTCCCTCGTCATTCCCACGCATGCTTCTGTCTGAACGCAGTGCGCCATCAGCGATATGTACCGAGACGATGAGTGACCCCGGGTTCAGCTCTGATTGCACACAGTGGACGACCCGGCCTCGCCGTGCGTTTACTCTCCAGCTGGGTAATCATGCACTGCTCCTGTAGAGCACACAATGTGGTGTTTCCTAATCTCTATTCATCTGGGACATTTGCTATCCACCTTTCCAGTTTGCCTTGGACTGTGTGTGTGTGTGTGTGTGTGTGCGCGTGTGTGTGTGTTTGTGTGTGTGTGTGTGTTTGTGTGTGTGTTAAAAAGCCCGGCGTCTTTAAAAAACTTGACGCTAAAGGACGCGTGAGGATCACCACTGCTACACGGACACTAAACTCACAGCCGTCTCCACAACGAGCTCCGGAGCTCGCAGTAATGAGTCAGGGTTCATTTTCATTGCGACTTGGTCTCGAGCCAAACCTGCCGCCCGCCCTCACGGTGTTAATAGCGATTGGCAGGTTGTAAAAGTGAGACGAAAAGTACTGGAATTGTATTCATTTTGAGCTTCGCCAGGAGTGGAAAAAAACCCACAAGAGATGGATGGAGGGTATAGGAGGAAGAGCGGTGTATTTAAAAAATAAATAAAAATAATAATTCTGTTTAAATGAGATTTCTTTTCCGTTCCATCTCGCACTCCTCCATGAATGTCAGAGGGTCCAACTCTCCCCTCCTGTCCTCTCTTGTTTGACTGAAGACACTTTCATGGCTTACAGATAAATTTGTCTCAACGGTCCGGAGTCACTAATGACATCTGCAGCAGGAGGAGGAGGAGGAAGAGGAGGAAGAGGAGGAGGAGGAGGGCCACGGCCCATTTCGGAGGAGTGGTAACTTAGTAATGGGGACTTGACATAGGAATGTAGGGTGTGTGCGTGTGTGTGTGCGTGTGTGTGCGTGTGTGTGTGTGTGTGTGTGTGTGTGTGTGTGTGTGTGTGTGTGAAGGTCAAAGGTTGCCCACCTGCTCCGCATGGCCACGGTGCTGCGGTTGCTAATGAGCCCACAATAAAAATGGAGCATTTACTGCCCGGTGAGGAGAAGCGGCGGCGTTTCTGTGGACGCCGTTTCTTTTGTTTTTCTCTGACCATCCCGACGTTTTGTGAGCGTTTGAACTAATGACGGGGATTACACACAAAAATGTTTAACTCCATCACGTTCACAGTGGTGTAGTATTTAAGAGTTGGGGTAGTTAATTAACTTCTGTTCGGATACAAAATGTTGGTTAATGTTGGATTGAATAGAAAACATATGGCTTAAGGTTTAAGCCAATACAGATGAAAAGCCCTTAAATTGCTCAGGTGAAACTGAAATATCTAGGCAGCTTCATGCAGCAAGGAAGGGTCATGTGGTACGACCGAAAGCTCCAGAACAGCTACCAAGTGGACCTTTCGGTGAGATTTATCTCAACGGCTGTTTCCTATCGGTCGAGAATGAACTAAAGAAAAGTTGAAAGGGAGAAATATTCAGAAAATTCATCAGTATCAATAATTCCCGCCGTATTCCAGAGACTTAACAAACAGGATGTGTCCAGATCGACTGATGTGCAAAGTGCGTTTTATGAGGGAGAGGAAAACCATAAACGTGCAACCAGAAGAAAGAAATCCAGGCGGGCATTCCGATCTCATCCCTAATCCAAAGACTCATCTGCTTATCCTCAAGGCTGAGTCAGTTCAAAATGGGGGAAAAAAACGTTCCAAAGCGAGGTAGGGAGCGCCTTCTCCCACCGGCTTCTTCTTCACATTGTGCTGGTAGAAAATGTGTTTGAGAAAGAAAGAAGAAAAAACAACAAGCAGGAAATGAAAGAAAAAGATGAGCCCTTATGATGGTTGATGGAGACACCCAGCGTCTTCACGAAGGAGGAAACGCTCCCCGACTTATTTTTCCTGCCCGAAGGGCCAAATTAACTCATCCGATCTTCAAACACCGTTTTATTTTCTCAGCTCACAGACGCCAATCAGTGCCGGCCGACTGCGTTCGGCTACAATGCGACGGGGTTTTAAAAGCCTCAGTTAGCATAGTCGGCGCACAGCGATTGCCTTAATTGCAGAGGCTGTGGGATTAGTATGAATCACGGTGATGGAGGAGCGCGAGTTGGCCCCCGAGTAAGCTCTGTCTCGTCTTGCTCTGACAGCAGCGGCCCTCGGGGGCCAGCGACGCACGGGACGGCCTGCCAGGAGTTACGGGAACCCAAAACACTGCGGCTCCGCTTGGTCCCATAGAAACCAAACTGGAGGAGTAAACAGACTGGAGGTGATGTCTGACATGATCAGCGGGGAGAGCTCTTGTTTGGGGGAGATTTAGAGATCGGTCTCCCCCCCCCTCGGTGAAAGAGCGGTGCTTTGTGGACGTGCGAGGCTGGAGGAGACGGGGTTAGGTAATGGCTGGATGTAAAACAATAGAGTGCACAGACCTTATTGTGTTTGGCTTTGACAGCCAGGTCGATGACGGATCCGCGGCTAATACTCGAGGAGCAGCAGGAGGAGGAGGAGTTTAAAAAAACGTTCACACTGTGATTATCAGATCAGACGCTGATGGCAAAAAGAAAGAAACGTCAGCCACTCGTTCCAGTAATCCGCCTTTGCTTTGCAAAGGAAACATTGCTCCATCGGTCAAACACAATACGTTTCCCACTCGCATTGCCCGAGCCGAGTGAGAGGAATGTTTTGGTCTTCCACTTGTTCCAAACTGTAAATCCACTTGGTTCCAATCTGGTCATCACGCTTCACGGGAAGCATCTTTTGCCATCGGGCCACGGCATCCGCTCCTGAACGCCGTCGGAGCGCCGCCAACACTGTCAGCTCAGGTCCCTTAAAGGCCTGCGGCGCGATAGAAACGTACAGAGTGCGTTCAGCGTCTGGCAAACGCTCCCGCTCGCTGCATTATGTTGTCACACAGCGGAGCGTTGTTCGGGGGGCTGAGGGTTGTGCGGATGCTGCTCCGAGCATCGCTTCGCCCCTAAAGCTGTCAGTCCCTCACGCTATTAAGACAGCTGCTCTTAGTGGGTATTGTTCAGCGGGGAGCTACGGGGTACACTGACAGGCCTGAGGAATCTGGGTTTTTTTTTCACCCTAAAGGGCTTTTCAGTGCTGTCGCCCTGAATGGGACCTGCCAATGTCATCCTCCACCCATGGCATTTTTATGGCACAGCTGACATACAGACAACGCACTCTCGTCAGCGGCCCCCGGCCGGGCCCCCTTTATTCCCGCACTGTATGTCAGTTGGTTGTGTTCCCATAGACATGAATCGGGGGAGATCTTTTTTTCCAGGCAGCGCCACTTTATCTTGGAATTACTCACGCAAACACTCACACTGAGACGCGCACTCAGAGAGCGACGGGCGCGCAAATAAAGACAGATGGGCAGAGAGAATCTCTCTCTCTCTCTCTCTCTCTCTCTCTCTCCTTCCCTCATGCAGGTGCACACGCTTTTATACACGCACACACATACACAGATACACCACACACACACACACACACACACACACGCACACAACCAGACAAAAGACCCTTGATTACTCAGCAAATGGATGCACCGCTGATCACAGGCCAGCCCTTTTTACAAACTGGCCTATTATGCCGTCTCAGCGTGGGGTGGAAGTGTTGCAGGGCCCCCGAGGCGGAGAGGCTGTGGAGGGCTTCAAGGACTCTGTGTGTGTGTGTGTGTGTGTGTGTGTGTGTGTGTGTGTGTGTGTGTGCACACGCAACCAAGGTTGAGAAGTGCTCCCATGCTGCGCCGCCTAACGAGAGGGCAGGTCAGCCATTAAATGGGCACTAATGCGGGAAATTGGAGGCCATTAGGCCCCTCTTTGTTGTCGGTGCCTCTGTGTGGCTAGTTAGACTCTTGAAAAAGGGAAAGGCCTTATTAGCCCCCACATGAAGCCAGAGTGAATATAGGAGCCATTTAGCTCAGCGTGGGGCAGGCCGGCCTGCTGCTGGAGGCGGCTGCACAATTGTAAGGCCGTGTGCACGTGAGCGTAATGTACATCTGACATGGTGTTAATGTGTCAACGGCTTTACAAGCTCTTCAGTGGTTTCAATGTGTTTGTAGAAGTTTGTGGGCTGGGAAATACTCTTCTCAGGGATTTATTTTTTCTCTAGCGGGCATAAATACCAAATACCATGCAACACGTTTAGCGTTTAAAACAATGCACCCTGTGTATTTTTTTAAAATCCAAGTTATCCTTTTTAATGCTATTTTTCTACCATTCACACCAAAATATGAGACATTTTCTAACTATGTTCATTTTGTGGATTGAAAACCCCGAAGCTTTACATGTATCTGAGGCCGGAATAGACATAAAAATAATGAGGCCTTTTACAGTGCAGGGTTTTTAGGATGACAGTGAGAGTGCCTTTCAGTCATTCATATGACAGAAATCACAGTTATGAGTGCATGCTGATAAAAGAAGGGGAACAATGTCAAACGTGGTGGAGATAATAGCAGTGCATGATAAAAAAAATGAATGCAATTGCACATGTTTGATTAATGCTGGTATTAATATAAATAGATGTTTTTCTAAAAGAAGATGTTTCTGCGTTCTATATCCGTATGATTGTTCTCATGCTTTGAATAGAAGCTGCAGAGATGTGGATTTGTGCCGTGCTCTGCTGGTGTTTACTGTGCCGTCTACTGTAAAGCCGTTGCTTAACATTAACCTTCGCTCCACCGCTAATAGCTTCATGAGGGACCGAGGCGAGGCGGTTCTCACAGCTCTTTAATAAATCAGACACATTTTATCACCCCGCTGGCAGCACATGCAGCCGCAGACTCCCGCCTGCGCTGGGGAGTTGCATAATTTCACCGAATATGAGAAAACATCCGAGTGTTAAATTATGAAATAAAGAAAAGGAGAAATAGATAAACAGCTCGACTTGATGCTGTAAAAAAAATAAAAAGGAAGAAAAAAAGGTCAGATGAGCGCGTAAAGGCGGCCTGACGGCGAATGGAATCTGTCCACTGGAAATCAGTCCTCCCCGCATGTTTAATGTGCCTTTGATAACCCCGCAGGACTGATGAATATTCTGTGTGACTTGATCTCAATTAGCCGAGTCTCCTCCAGTCTGGCCTGGGGTTTAACAAGCAGCAGGCCGATCTCCCTCCCTTCCTCTGTCCACCTCATCTTTTCTGTTTCCCAGCTTTTTTCTTTTATTTACCTTGTTCTCTCTCTCTCTCTCGTCCTTGGTACAGTGTCTGTGGAGAACTGCTTATTAAAAAAAGAAAGAAAGACAACGGCTGTGAAACATGGCCTTCTTTGGGAGCGGCTGAGATCCCGAGTTTAGCTGAGGTCATTAGAGAGCGTGAAGAGGGCTGGAGTGCTCACAGGGGGCCAAAGCGCTGCGGCTAATTGGCTGCAATAAAGGAATTAAATTAGCCTGATATAATCTCTGCAGCGGGCGCCTCATCCTCCTCTCTCTTCCCACTCACCATCGCCCCATCGCCCCATGGTTTTACATCATTCCCAGGGTGCTCCCTGATACAAACTGCCGCTGCTGACCTGAACACACACACACACACACACACACACACACACACACACACACACACTTCATAGATCCTCCTCAACACCGGCATAATCTCGCTCTCCCACTCTTTTTTCCCGTTTCTTTGTTTGCTCTTTGAGTTTTTCAGAAAACTCATTCATTCAGAAATGTGGGGGTGAAAATTAAATTGTTTCCCAACTCTTCGTGGATTGTGAAACTTTGTGAACGGTGTTTCAACCTTTTAGAATCCCGTTTGGTGGACTTGCACGCATTTATGCGTGTTCATATTGCACAATAAGCAGTGGGTTTGTTTCTGACAGTTTGCTTTTGTGTTTATCCTAATTGCAAAAATCTTGCGATAAATCTGTGGAAAATGAGACAAAAGCCCTGTAATTGCAGAATGTTTTTTTCCTTTATTATTATCCCCATGTTGCAAGATTATTTGCGCGATAAAGCCCTATTTTTTTTCAGCAGATTTAATACAATAAATGTGGGCTGAAAACAAGCATTTCAACAGCTTTTTTGAAAGCTCATTGTATATTGAAAAGGCTCAGTGTGAGGATAATTTATAGCAATTCATACGGCAATTACACATATTGTGGCAACATCTAATGAAAGACAAATGAGTTGCGTGTCTGAAAAGATTACTCATGCTGGTAGTAATAAAGCACATTTATTTAGAGCCATAATTGCATCAAAACAGAACGTCAAACACAAAACAATGATGTGAGCGCTCCATCTGTCAGCCCAATCCCTCAAATGGCATCAATTAGCTCTCTTTTATTTTGGTAATTCACCCCTTTATCGTGCCAGTGTCTGGATCAATTAATGCATAATAAAAAGGCTGTATTGTTCGAATTAATAGGAGACTAAATAAACAGTTGACATGAAACAGATGTATTGATATGAAATAGAGAGCTAACTAAATATTCTGCGGCTACCGAGTGAACATAAATAATTGTGTGATTTCACATCGCCGTTTTTTTAATCACTCCTCACTGACAACGCAGATCTAATCTGGCCACAAAATGATCGTTTGTGATGTCAAGAAGAAATGAAGGGGAAATACCAATTGTTATTCTTTGTCCCTTTACTCATTGTAACACTGTTTGGCTCCTGTCTGTTTATGGCCAGAAAAGTTATATAAATATCTGAGTTGATTTACCACCATTCATTCCTGTAAAAAGAAAATGGATGTATTTTATTCTGAAAAGCATGAAACCAGAATTGAAACATTCACTCAATTTAAGATTTGAGACTTTCCTTTCCTTTTCCTTTACTCGTAATGGAGTTTTTGATATACTTTTATTGGTGTTGCCTTTATGCACACAAGAGCTCTGTGAATCCAGCTCGGGATACAGAGCGTGTGTGTGTGTGTGTGTGTGTGTGTGTGTGTGTGTGTGTGTGTGTGTGGGAGGGGGGTAGAAAGACGCTTTACAGCCTGCCTTGGTTTAATTTAATGCACCATACAGTTCAGAGGGGTATCAAGCTGTTCCAGATATTTTGGGGCACAGTTTCTGAAAATATTTGCAAAAATAAGTCATCGTGAGCATATACTACTTTAAAACCTTTCGCTCGGAGGACATTTCGTTTTTTTCGGCTTTAGGAGTTAATCAGATTACTTTTGAGGGGGCGCCCACCGGATTAAAAGTAAACTGTTCATGTGTAGACTCCCCTCGGTGTTTGTTTAAAAGCAGAATAGCAGAGCTCCTGCTGCTCCCCCCGTGCTCGCGTTGTTGGGTTTTGGGGTTTTTCTGT
>NC_046966.1:6639462-6749462 GCF_009769545.1 Cyclopterus lumpus | reverse complement strand
AGAGTCGGAGGCCTCGAGGGCAAAAGATAGTTCAACATATGGAGTAAACTAAATATTAACACAAAAGCATAATTCGGAGGATTTGTGACAAAATACAGCACATTTTCATCCTTGTCTGGTAAATAATTAAATCATATTTAAATGTTAGTGTAATTAACTGTATAATTTATCATTATACAACAGTTTTCTCTAATTCCTTACACGTTTCAAATTGTCCACATTTTTTGTCAGCAAACAAATGATTAGCATATTTCTGTTGATTACAGGCTCACTTTTATTGCCTTCTCTGGTGAACAGAGGAGAACCGATCCACCAAAGCTTTTGTTGGAGAGACAAATTAAACCTTAGTTCCGTGTTGAAAATATAATTTTTTAAGTAACTAGAAAACAGCCTTGAGATGTATCAGTTTTTCTACTGATGTGTCAATCTGCTCTCCTCATGACCCTGACGACTAATTTGATTGATGCATGAGTCACGAAGTAAAAGTCGGAACAGCGTGTAAAAAAATTAAAATTAAAATTAAAAAGGTGAAACATGCACCAGGTGGGGGACCTTTGGCATGGGGGTCTGGCTCTGGATTGTATGTCCGCGTAGAGCTTCATGACATCTAGTGCTGATTAAGGAGGCAGGAACTCTGCCTCCTTCATCTTCATCTTCATCTTCATCTGTCCTCTACGCATGGATTATGTATCTCTCGCTCTCTCTCGCTGCTAATTTGTACATGCAAAATATTGCCTTTAAAAAAAAAAAAACATTATTACACTGAGAGCATTGCAATGGCAATTATTTTTAAATGTTTTTACATTTTATAGCAAAATATGAAACAATTATAAATAATTGACAGGTTAATAGTTATTTAAATAAGCATTAGTTACAGCTGTAATCGTTGTTCTGATCATCAGCCCAGTCACGCACAATTTCACCGTTGTTAATTTAAAGCCCCAAAAACAATACAGCACGAGGGTGCTTTGTTTTGGCTCCCTAAACAATTCAATCTGATCTATAATTGTATTATTACTGTAAGATAATTGCTCGTAGCAGGAGTGCAGGCATGTCATCAACTCTCCAAATCAGCTCACTGGCGACCCCCTCACATTCTCTGCTGCCTCTCACCGAACTACAACGTAAACAACGTTTCATCACCGCGTATGAAAACGGTCGCCCCGACTTTTGTTTGGTTTATTTTTTTGTCCTTTTGTTCGATTCCATCCGTGACGTTTGCCAGAGTCTGTGCACACGTCTCCCGCCTCGCCCGGCTCCGTGTGATTGTAAGCAAACGCTGTCCAAGTTGGACCGAGGTATTCGGTGACATCAAAACAGACTCACAATAAAGGATCTGTGGTAATTAGCCCCCCCCCCCCCCCCCCCCCCCCCACCAGCTGACAAATGATACAGAGCATACGCGTTGGTTCTTCAAACTTTTTTCGCAAAGTTACAGATGAAGACTTTAAAGACGTGTGACATTGTATTTCATGCCCTCTGTGTTAATAAACTTAAAAGCCCCCCCCCCCCCCTCCTTCCCGCGCTTCGAAACATCGTAACTCACGATAATTCGACGAAACTCAAAGCGCAGAACATATTTTCTGTCCGCTCCTCGAGCCGACTGAGCGCTGCGCCGAAGTGACAGCAATTAAGAGGTTTGGTTATTTATTGAGCTCAAAAATAGAGAGGGGGGGGGGGCGGGGGGGGGGGGGCTTCTCTTCTGTGGGAGAATGGGCCCTGGAAAGAGGCAGCGCGAGAGTTTGCTTTTACTTGCGTAATGCGATCTGCCCCCCCCCCCCCCCCAGCTCTTTTCCACGGGAGGCCATCTCGCAGGCCACGCTGACGCGGTGAAATGTATAACTTCACCCCTCATTGAGCGAGAGTGTAAACACAGCGTGCGCTTCGAGCAGCTCTTGCTTGTGTCTTTCGACTGTTTGAAGCCTCGGAGTGAAACACACGCCGGAGCGGATTTTGACAAAGAAATGCGTGGCCTTAAAAAGACCCCTGGGTGGTCTTTCAACGCCTCCGTCATGTAACGGAGAGACGTGGAATCAGCCGTCTGTCGCCCGGGAAACTGATTGTGAAAAGCTAGACGGTAGTTTGTCCTGGAGGGAAGAAGACCGTAGTAAACTCATTTGAAAAATCAAACATAACTTTTCAGAAAACTTGGAATACAAAAGATCATTGTCTTAATGTAGGTACACCAACTAGGGAAGTTTCATGGTGATTTCTATTGGTTATTTTGTGTCACCCTTTTTGTAGTGTGAAAGTATCATATTTTTAAAAAATCCATATCTCTACGGGCACTTTTCTCCAAATACTCCATCGCGTGGACATTTTATTCCTTAAGCATGGAGTACATTAGTGGTACAAAGAGATATCCCAAACTTCCCTCTAAAAAACTTTGACTTAATCATATGTTAACAAAATGAGACACGAATTATGAACCTGGCTTAATCCAATGTTCAAATTTCTGTTCTGGAAATAAGCACATATTTGATAAGACACTGCCACAGCGGCATGCTCAAACATACATTTACATAAAATGTGTAATACAAAAATCTATTGTCCTTATGCAAGTCATCACCTGGGGGAGGTGTCATGGTGGAATCTGTTCTACGTGTTCTAAAGTGTCGACTCCAAATACTGAGCCCTGCTCTGGATTAGTCCTCCTCATGAGGAATCAAGCTCGAGCAGGTCGCCGTTGGTTCTGGGACGGATCAACCATCATGTAATTGCATCCTTCGGTGGGATGATGAGGAACATATTTAGCATATAGGAGGAAAATTAGACTTTTATTAAAAGGACGCTCTGTGTTTTTACCAGCATATGTCTTCCATTGACGCAGCAAGGTCTTTATTTTATTTTTCCTGCATGTGATTTGAAGAAATTGATTTTTTTTTCACGACTTCACTTTTAGCTTTGGATCAGATTGCATTTCTGTCGGGCGGGGTGGGGGTCGGGTGGGGGGGGGACGGGGGGCGCTTGACATCTGTGTTTTCTATCAGGAGCGACGCACATTTGCTTCAAACATCGTTCACGGGAAGAAGCTCACGTCCGACATTTTTGGGGCTCACTTTGTGGCCCGAGAGCCGGTCGGCACCCCCCCCCCCCCCCCCCCCCCCCCCCCCCTCCCGATTAATAAAACGTCAAACAACACAACAAGCGAGACACGCGCACCTCTTTCAGATGAACACGTCCTTTACAACCCGATACCTCCATCTCTCGCTCTCTCTTTCTGCTCCCTGATTAGAACAGAGCACAGACTCAGGAGCTTGGCTTCACTCCAGGGCCGACAAATTAAAACGGGTGGTGGGGGGGGGGGGGTTCAGACTTCAAATGCCAGCTTTATGGTGAGCGATTGGCAGAGTTAAAAATTCTCACATTGTGCAATCTTGGACTGAGGGTGCCTTTGGGATCCTCTCCCCAGTCCACTAAGAACATGTTTCATTCTTTTATACCAAGACGGGGCTGATCCCTTAGATTCAGCTCTGCTACACGCTCCTACATTTCTGATCATTAACTCCCCACCCCACACACACACACACACACGCACACACACACACACACCGGCCTCCTCCCGTATCTCCCTGAGCCATCTGTGGCAGCCAGGGTGCAGAGCGCCGGCAGCCACTTAACCGTTAAGTGGACACAAAAAAAAACACAAAAATACTCTCACTCGCACCCTCCGGAGTGAGCGGGCCCTTCAGCCAACAGGTGGGCTGTCCAAGCCGGGGAGTCGGACAATTAGTCATCCAGCCGAGGGGAAAAAAAGCGTCTCAGAGGCGAGTCAGTCAGCCTTTCGAGGGACCTAATGCGGGGAGGAGGAGGAGGAGGAGGAGGAGGAGGAGGAGGAGGAGGAGGAGAGCGTTTCCCCACCTGTAGGCCATGTGCTGTGCGACTTGATTTACTGGCGAGCTGGAGGCTCTGAGAGCTGCGGTTACCAGGAAGACGCTCTATAAATATAACCGGAGCTCTCTGAAGCTCCCAACCAGAGGCGCACTTTGCCCTCCTGTGCCTCAACCGACTCTGACACACTCCGAAATTTACAGGCCCGAAGACGTGCTGCACTGGCCTCCATGCTGTTTATTGGGCTCCCTGATGCGTGTGTGTGTGTGTGTGTGTGTGTGCGTGTGTGTGTGTGTGCTGTTCCTTCCCACCGAGCTAGACACAACCAAGCAATGAAAGCGGTGACAGATTGGTCTGATAAAAGGTACAAATAGATACACAGGGAGGCTTCGCTCAGTCTGATAAGGAGGGTGAACAGCACACACACACACACACACACACACACACACACACACACACGGAGGAGAGATAAGAGCCTCAACAGAAGCTGAATCACAGGAAACAGGTAATAGAGATAAAGGTGCCAGAGTGTGATAGAGAGGAGGAGGCCTCCTGAAACCTAAATGATGGACTTTGTGCTGCAGTACTTCTTCAGTAGCAGCGCTTCAAAACACCTCACTGAAACAACAACAAGTGTGTCGTTTTCCAGGAGCCCGAGGTCGATCACGAAGAGAACAGATTCTGTATTACATTACCGCTTTACGGCAGTGTGTGTCCCCCCCCCCCCCTACCCGAGGCCCCGCTCTCCCAGAGAGCACGTCTGTCGGACAGCCTGAATGAATAACAACCGTATCGACGCTCCGGGTCGGAGAACACCTGACATTGGAGCTGAAACTTTAGCTTTTTTTTTAAACGCGTAAAAGACATAAATTCAAAACAGAAAGAAAAACAGGCCAATCAAGTAACATCTGTCCCCTGCAGGCGGATTACAGTACATGATTTAATCTGTTGAATGAATGCACAGTGGAAGCCTGCGGGTTTTGATTGTGTGCATAAGCGTTGCTATTAATTAAAACTTGTTGTGACATGTGTTCGTATGAGACGCTCACTTCGATGGGGCCGAAACGGACGGATAGTTTTGAAGCTGAAAGCAGGCCGTGCGGTTAAAAACCAAAGAAAACAGGCCGAACCACTAAATACCCAGAAAACCTCAAAGTACATAATTCAGCTATACGCACTTTGAAGGCTTTTTCAGAGAGACAAGTGAGACGATGCAGAAAACAAACCTTCAGAACGGGGGGGGGGGGGGGGGGGGGGGGGGGGGGGGGGGGGGGGGCACATCACTGCTTCTCCAGAGGAAATAAAACAGAAATTATAACACCCACGGGGTGAGGAACATAGTGCTGATGACGAACTGCGTTTTAGGCTTTGCAGGGTTTTTTCGAGTAAGGCGGTGGAAAATGTTAATAGGTCATCAAGGCTGCTCCGCTCACAATGAATTCACATCCAACAAATCAAATTTTTATTTTTTTAAAGGAACTAACTCGCAGAAACTTGACAGGCTGTGAAATGAATTAAAGGCCCTTTAATTCATTAAAGGGGGGGGGGGGGGGCAATTGGAAAAATTATTACATTCCTGCAGCATGTGTGTTCAATAGACCCCCCAAGTTTGGGAGGAAGTGTGACACACGTCCTGGGCGCGCGTTCAAAGCCCGCCATTAATCAGAACCAGGGAATTAGGATTATCCTCCATTATTATATCATTTGGAAGACATGCGCGCGGCATTCTCTTCCAGGCCGCGGCCAAACAAGAGCCACATTTCTGGGACTCGGGGGAGGGGGGGGGGGGGGGGGGGGGGATGGTGGCCGATACTGTATCCTGGCAGGATACACCTGATGTGTGCGCGCTAATGAGCGAAGCGGTGCCCCGCGTGTCTGCGGACACAGAAGGACGTGTGGCTCTTTTTAGTCGTGCCGCCGCACGCTCGCTTCAAAGAGCCCCTCCTCCCGAGTAAGTTCCGCCTCTCTGTGTGCACGACCTCCACCTGTCTGTCACCCACTCTTATTATTGTTGCCTCCACTGCTGTGTGCACCACCTGCACTCTCTGTAGATAGCACAAGTTTGTATCACCCCACATGTTTGTGTGTGTGTGTGTGTGTGTGTGTGTGTGTGTGTGTGTGTATGCGAGACCACTCACTGTGCCTCTCTTTCTTCCTTTGTTTCCTCACAGCATGTGATTGCCATCCCGTGGGCGCTGCTGGCAAAACCTGTAACCAAACCACAGGACAATGTCCCTGTAAAGACGGCGTGACCGGTATCACGTGCAACCGCTGCGCTAAAGGCTACCAGCAGAGCCGCTCGCCCATTGCCCCCTGCATAAGTACGTGGAACACAAGTCTTTACCATGTCTGCCTCACTGTAGGACACACTGGGGCTCTGGCCTCAGGTCTGTTGCACACGTTGGAGGAAAAACTGAAAAGAAAAGGAAAAAGGGAGGGACGCACCAGACCGGTGCCGACACACACATGTGCATATTTTCTGCCCAGTAAATCTGCGATGGCTTAAGTAAACCCAGAGGTAAAACTGGGCCACCAGATCACGCTCCCGACTTGTTTCTCGGTCGCCATGAATCGGAGTAAAGACACGGCGGAGCCGTTAACGCCAGAGCCTCCCGAGCCTCCCGAGCTCCAAAGTTGAATTACAGAATCTGTCTTGTTCTCAGCATCCGATGACCTTCGACGAGCCGAAACTAAGCGTTGTATCACAGTCAAAGATGATGAAAGAAAACGCGGCAACGCCTGAGAGAAGCCTTAAAGCCGCATGCTCAGTTTGAGGATGGTTGCCGGCTCTTTTTGTCTCATTCTGAAAACACGTTTTAATTGGCGCTCTTGCCGATGTAATTAGACACCGGGAATTAAGTGCTTACGTGGGATAAATCTCCACATGCACGGGTCCAGTGAAGGGATAAGGGATCGCAAAGTGAGAGCTGAAGAGTCAAACATGCAGTGATCCCAGAGGGATGGAAATAAAGTCCCTCTCTTTATGCAGCTTAGTTGAAGCCTTGGACCTCCCTCGGTTGGACATTCTTGCCAAGTTTCATTTTTATTCCGAGTCCTGGTATATCTTGATCTTTGAGTACACTGCTGTCAGCCATAAATTGATACGCGGGTCAATTATGAGAAGCAGGCTCATTATTTAAGACCGGCGGCTGAAGGCTGATGGAAGATGTCTGACAACAACGTCAGCGGAGGGACCGATGGGCTCGTTGAGGCGCCGTCCTTTATGGCAGCAAATTGTTTTTCTTGTCATCGGGCAGACCCATTCGTCACGGAGAGGGCCTCGTCGTGTCCACAAGTCAAACAAACAGGCGCGTCCGCAGATCCTGATTTATGGCGACGTAAACACTGTGCAGCAAGCGGGAGACTCGATCAATAAGACTTGATTCTTCACCTTCGTCCGGCTGAAACCACCCCTGTGGTGCACCTTTTCCTCCTTTGCATGCGTCTGTTATACACATTTTCGTCACCCCCCCCCCACTGCTGCATGCAGACTTTTTGATGAGTCCCTTTCTGTCCACAATCACACAAAAAAAAAGGACATATTTGTTATGTTCCGTTGCCGTCCTGCTCCTTTTGGGGATCAGAGTGCCGTTCTTCATGCGTCACCTTCCTACCCACTGGTGGACACACGAGCATGGAGGAGGGCTGAGAGAATCAAGTCTTTGGACAATCATACAGCTCCGTTGGAGTTCTTTCCCAGCTGCCAGGATGAAACTGAAACATTTTATTCTCCCTTAAGATAATAAGAAGGTATACTATTTCGACGTAGTCTGTGAAATTCCCCGAGCTGTGTGAGCTGGATGATTTTATGAACCCAAACACGAGGGTGTTAGATGTTCCGACGCTTGTGGGATGTCCACAACAAGTATAAAGCAGAAATAGTGGTTATTTCTTCCATGGTGGATGGCGGAAATGATAACTGTTTCCACGGAGTAAAGCCACAGAGATAAGCCACGCCCCCTCTAAGGCACGATTGACGCATAATAAACCACAACGTGTCACGCGAGTAAAGTGTGGACCGCAGCATTAGACAGACTTATTATTGGAGGTCAGATCTGTTGATGAGCAGTGCCGTTACGTACCTGCATTAAACCGCCTGAACACACCGGGCGGCTACAGTACGAACACACAGATCAGATTGGTCGAGCTCTTCCTTCCATCAGAAAGGACTCTTTGTGAGCTCCGACAACACTCCCTGTCAATAAGGCATTAGTGCTGTCAGCCGATTGCACATTTAGCCAACACGAGAAGCTTGTCTGCTGAAAACACGAAGCTTTGAGGAACTTGTGGCCGAACACTTCCCCATCAATTACTCACCCCGTGTGTCAGCTTGACTTCGTGAAGGAAGCGTTTGTTTCTCTCGCATGCCTCCAGAAAAAAGAAACCAAAGCCATGATGAGTTTGAGTCATGGAGTCCATGTTTAACAGCTGCACAACTGTAGCAATATGTACAGACTCTCACACGACTCGTGCAGTATAACCCAAAGTCTCGTTTTGGCCAGTTTATCTCCCAAACACGTGTATTACGGGCTCAAGTTTGCGCATGCGCCCTGCATAAGTTCAGACGGGTCTGAAGCGTTTTCGGATGTTTTAACCCCCCCCCCCCCCCCCCCCCCCCCCCCCCCCCCCCCCCCAACCGTGGAGGCATGCAATAAAAAACAGTTTAATTCAATAATTTAGGGTTGCACGCGTCGAGCATTAAATATACCCTACAAAAGGTCATAATAAAGGTGCTTGATTTATTATCACGTAATAATGAAAGTGATCTCTCTTTTTGTGTCAATGTCCTATTTTCTCCGGGAGTAGAGATTCCAGTTGCACCTCCTACGACCCCGTCCAGCAGCACAGAGGAGCCGTCAGGTGAGTACAGATGAGAGTCAAACATTTACTTATTTATTCATATTCATCCATATGCTGCTGCGCATCCATACAAGCCCTATGGAGGCCTTGAGGGGAGGGATGTGGAAGTGCAGGGATTTTCCAACAGTTTCCCTTCTCACCATAATATTTTTTCCATAAAATAAACAGCCTGCAGGATAAATTGGATCCCTCTTGCCTTCCCCCTCCCTATTAAGAGGGTTCATGAATATTAAACCCATTAGCAGCCTCCCTGGGATGTGCCTCCACACTTTTCACAATGAATCATAACTGCGGCACAGTGGGGTGTTGGTCCGCAGCGTAAAGCACGGCCGTTTGATTTGATGATATTTCATCTCTCCAAACCTCCTCTTCCCCAGTCTGATGCAGGAAGGACTGACTGAGGCGAAGGAAGCACTCATTGGTTGATTTTATGGTGACATGTTAGTGGTTGTTTTCTGTTTTCTCTTCTTTTTTTTTATTGCATATTGTGAAATGAGTAAACTTGGAAGAGTAAGAGACTCATAGTGTTATATATAACGATAATTCAATATGTGATGTGGAACACCAAAAGTTGCATCTTGTGCCCCATAAACATAAACGCACTAGAACTCTAAAAGCATCATGGTGGAAAAACGTCTTCCGGCTGACTGCATGCAGTTGCAGGAGACCCCAGGTATACATATATCGAGTGTGTGTGTGTGTGTGTGTGTGTGTGTGTGTGCGTGTGTGTGCGTGTGTGTGCGTGTGTGATGCTCCTGCAGCACTGTTGTTGGACAGCTTGGATTGACAGCGCCATCGGGATACCGCCGGTCCCCCCAAGCCCTCCTCCGCCTCCTTTCTTCTCTCTTTCAGTCTCTTTTTCGCTCTCCTCCACCTCCTTCGTCTCCCTCTGTTTCACGCTTTGTCTTCACACAACACTGTGGGTGGTGCCGAGCTGGAGTTTCTCCGGGCCCCCTTGTCAGGAATATGTCCGCTTTTGGGCTGGAGGAAATTTCCCCTAACCTCACTCCGGGATCACTGGCTGCGTGGGAGGAGGGCCCGTGTTACTTTATCAACTTGAGTAAATGCTAAGTTTTTGAATTGTTTTGTTTAGCACTTCAACATCAAAAAGGTATATGGATTTGGGATATTTGTTGCGTTGGGTTTTTTTGGGGATGAAAACGTACCTCTCCCTCCCCCAATTCGCTGTCATCACGTGAATCCTTTGCCTGTGGCTACGTCCTGGTTCAAGGCTAAACATCCTGTCATACTCCCATTGATTAAACCATGTGATTGATTTAATGTAAAACACAACCTGAAGGAAACTGTAATGACGTCGACCGTGCAGCGATAAAGATAATCTAATCACGACAGAGAGTTCTGGGAGTTCCCTCTCACGTGTATAATGGACACGAGGCTGTTCAGCCCAGAAGAGGTTGAGCTGCAGCACCTTGATGGACGTCTTGCGTCGGCCTGCGTCACGATCGTGAAGAGGAGGGTCTCGCCGGACCAGAGGACGAATACATAAACCTGTGAGCCTCCTCAGAAGGTTGCAGAGCAACCTCGTGCTCAGCCTGGTAATCTCACCCAATATGGGACCGCAAAACAGATTTCATCAATTCAATTCAATTCAGTTTATTTTATGTAGCCCAATATCACAAATTTCCCTCAGAGGGCTTTACAATCTGTACACATACGACATCCCTGTCCCAGGACCTCACATCGGATCAAGAAAAACTCCCCAAAATAACCTTTCACAGGGAAAAAAGGGAAGAACCCTTCAGGAGAGCAACTGGCTGGGGATGGAGGAGTAGAAATAGGAAAAACAGATGGGGAAATGAGATCAAATCAATCAAAGAGAAGAAGAAAAAAACAATACGGAGCGTGTAAAAAAAAAGAAAAAAAGAAGAAGATGCTGAAAAAATGAGGAAGACTTTTAGGATTTGTTAAGACAGTTAGGGTCTGTGGAAAAAAAACACTGTGTGTGTGTGTGTGTGTGTGTGTGACCTTAGGGGGTGATGGGCTGACAGCTGTGAGGCAGGTGCCTTGTTGGCCACAGTCCTACGAAGAGGAGGGGGGGGGGAATAGAGTGGATATTAATTTGTCTCCCGCAAGCAGGGCTCTCCCCCTCCCGGCCACACGGAGGGCTGGAATGCATGGAGAATACCTCCGCTGGTGCGGCCCAGACAAAACACACATTGTGCTGGTAGGTCACGGATGGTGTGAGTCGCCACTCCCACGGGTCGTGACAGAGACGTCTGCGCGCCGGCGAAATGTGGAGGAGATTAAACGCTGATGACCTGCGATGGCCGCAGCCCGGGCCTGTCAGGAGGGGAAGATGTGAAAGTGACTAATGATGATGATGATGATGATGATGAGGAGGAGGAGGAGGAGGAGAATCGGAGTGATGACGATGAGGCGCGTAAGGGTAACGGGGTTCAGTCTTATTATATGTGTATGTGTGTGTGTGTGTGTGTGTGTGTGTGTGCACGTGTGTGTGTGCGTGTCATGTTCGAGGCTGGAAGCGATCAGAATCTGTTGGCGGACCCCTCCTTGGATTCTTTGGACATGAGTCTCGCTTCACACACCCTCCTTTCAACGTGGGATCTTATTACGCCGCTTAATTGTGGAAGAAATAACGGAGGGGGTGAAAAAACAGCACAGTACCGGATTCTCGTGATCAATATCATACTTACATGGCTGTTGCTCCGAACCCTTATTTCCTTTTAATGGCATGACAACCGTGGCAGGGTTCTTTCCTCGTCCCGCTTCTTGGGTGCCAACCAACTCGAGTCCCCCGTTGACTCCTCTGACTCGTCAGCTGCAGTAACCGAACTGATTGCACGCCACCCGGAAATCTCGATTCAGGTCAGGACCTCTAACAGCCTCTTCGCACCGCTGTTGTCTCCCCCCCGAAGACAAACCGTCTTTTACTCTCTGACGACACAATGAGAAGAAGAAGAAAATAAAGAAGCCGGGGGGGGATTGAGGGGGGGGGGGGACTCCGTCTCCTTTCTCTCCTCGTCCTTTCGCTGGACGCCATCCAAACTCACGGCTCTTGTGTGAGGCGGGAGGAGAACGGAGCAGGGGCAGCACACTGGACTCCGTAATCTAATTACATGCTTTATTGGCCGCAATTTGTTTCTCAATCAGTCTGGCGAGGGGGAGAAAGCCCTCCTCCTGGGCCGTCAATTACACCTCCTTGTCTCGCCGCCGTGGCACCTCCGATGCCGCCGTGCCTCCGCGGCCTCGTTCACACTGAGAATAGAGACGTGCGTCCAGAGCGTTCCCAGATCCAGTCGGTCGAGGAGGGCTGTTCACACCTGGCCTTGGCTTTGAGAGACCTCTAGAGATCAGATTTTCATATTTGATGTTATCTGTAATAAAATACATATTCAGTACTGCCGATGTGGGGTTGGTTGATTTAAAAATCTTCAACGTCGTCTTCTTGGTCGGAAAATCAACTGTAGGTGTGAGAAAAAAACGACAAAGTTTGCAGTGTGTACAGATTTCTGTTACCGTCAGTTATGTAAAATAACGTTTGCTTCATTTGGCTCAAAGAATTGTCTTTTTTTCTTTTTTGGGGGTAGTTTGATTTGGACTTTATTCCTTTATTGTTTCCAGGCACATTCACATTGGCTTCAACCAGCCACATCAGTTGTCCTTCATCCTTTTTTATTTGTCGCTATTGTTTTGCTTTTGATTGTGAATATTTTCAGTTCCCCCAATTATTGTTCAGCGTTTTGGGAATGCGTTTGGTGTTTTTTTTTTTACCACGTACCGCTGTGCTGCTGAACCAGAGCCAGGCCTGGTTCATCTTCCATCGCCACCGTAAAGCTTTGGCTCCAACACACAGAACTGTACAGTACTGTGTTCAGTCTTAAAGCAGCTTCAGTAAGAGGCATCCCAAATGAAAACGATTAGCCTAAAGGGCTGTACAGCACTTTGATGGAAGGGGGCAAAGGTCCACCTCTCAGTTACGCACTTCTCAGTGCTCCTGAAAGGCAGGAGACAAAGCGCCGTAGTAACTACATCTACTCAGAACACCCAAAGCACATTTTAGCTCAGTGCTACAGGACTGCTCCCACTTCCCCTGCTTGTAACGCGCGCACAAAGGGAACATTTGTCCTCACGGTAGGGGACTGCCTGGCCCTAAATGGGGATCTCGGGGTGCTCTCAGCGGGGCCTGGAGCTGTGTCTCAGGGGTCCACTAATGGGGAACGAAAGGCTATCAAAGGGAAGTATCATGATGGCATCAAGGGGGGTTATGAGAAAACAAAGCTTCCTTTCCACAGCTCCCCCCTCCATCATTTACATGGTAATCAGGTGCAGCTCATATAGACTCCTCTATTTCATTTACTCTGCCGATTCTCCGTTACTCTCTATTTACTAACAAGCAACTTGTGAGGCAACCGGGTTTGGAATTTTCGCTGATTTCGCTCTAAATCCCTGGTCCTCCTCCTCCTTCTCTTCTTCCTCCAACCCCCAAGATAAACTTCACCCCTGTCTTTGTTATTTTTATTTTTTTTTGTCAACCTCTCCACCCCTTCGCTCTCCACAAGTATCCATTCTCCCTCCTCCCTCCCTGCATTTTTTCCTGTCGCGGTGTTTCCCCGGCAACCTCATTCAAAAGGAGCATAAAGGAGAGTAAAGGCATGGGGCAAAGATCTGCTCACAACAATGAAGTGTGTTCATATTCAGGCCGCCTGAAAGCTCCGGTCCTTCCTCCGCCATCACTTTTCCTCCACTATCGCTCGCCGTCCATCCACCTCTTCCTCCCTTTCTTTTCTTGCACGACGCTCATTACGACTTGCAGCACTGAAGTGTAACCCAAATCGGTAAACTCTGGATCCAATTTAGCCAGTTGGGAGGGCGCTAAAGGAAAGGGAAACAAGTTTTTTTTTTCTTCTATATGCTATGACCTCACGTCACACGCTATTCTGGCCCGCGCTGTATGTGTCCGTCAGCGTGACAGCGACGCGGGGGGGGGGGGCGATCACTTGCAGCTATATATATATATATACGCTCTGGATTGCTGGGGCAAAGTGGAGGGAGGCCTCCTTCACCCTCCAGGTAATCGATCATAAAAGCTCCAGCATATGTATGTCCTTATGGATCCATATGGACAGGGAGCAGTACGGTGTGAGTTCCCCTGCCTACGTGATTTTGACACATGGAAATACTTTGTTTTAAGGTCGTTATCCAGATGATGAATCAAGCTGGAATACACTTTAAGCTTTAAGCTACCGCGTGAGAGCGTACACATACACATACGAGTGAGCCGTGAGGAGATTTGGGTGACCCCTCTGCCTGCGTGAGGTATTTATTTGTTCACGGCTCCAGAATGCACCCCCCCCACCCCCCCAAAAAAAAAACCGCTTCATGGATGGCTAATTTTCCCTTCCTGACCTCCCTTTGTGTGGCTTTGACCCCCTTTCACCCCACCTCCCACCTCCCCACCTTCTACTCCCTCGAATAGCTGCCAGCCCTCAGCTCCCCCCGACCCCCCTCCCTCACATCCACACTGCAATAAATGCAAAAGCTTGACATGGTCCTCGGTGGGGCCTGGATGTGATCCCAGGGGTTATTTTATTTTTTTCCCGGGAGGTCGGGAGCTGAGGTGACAAGCGAGGTGAGATTTTTGGAGGGAGAGAGGTGGTGTGGGTGGGGTGAGTGGGTGGGGGGGCCTGACTCATTCCCACAGTTTGATGGGGAGTGAGCGGGTGGATGGCAGCAGTGAGTTCTCCTACACCGTTCAGTGGTCCTCGCCATCCCACATGGAGGTTGGGGAGGAGGTTAACCTCCGCCATGAAGAAAACACACACACACACACACACACACACATGTGATTCCAACGGTGGAATCTACGCCGCAGTCCCGTCAGACAACACAGTTGTTGTTCTCTAAAGTTGTTTTCGGGGAACAGTACGTTCTCTTAGTTCCCAAAAGGCAGGAAGGGCTTGTTATTTTTTGTCTTTTTTCTTTCTCTACTGAGACGGCCTTCTGGTCCAGAACCAGAAATGATTAAAGTCCAGAAATTGGACTAAAAGCGGTGCTAAAGCAGCTGTGTAAAGTATACCTGGAAATGCGGGTCCAACAGAGAAACATATTTATCATGATAAAGATAATTATAGATTTTTTTTTTTAACAGAAGTGATAATTAAACTCCCAGATCATCTATTGTGTGAGTTTGCATTTTACAAACATTTTTACACATGTAAAATAATTGTTTTTTAAGTTGATCAAAAATAGTATTTTCAAGTTAAATTGCAGTATTATTATCGATAATTAGTTGACTAACTGAGCTCAGTTACATAAATGATACATAAATATTACTTTGAGTGTTGTGTGTGATTTTTCTTTTTTTTAACCAATTTCTCTGTTTGAAATAAACATTTAATTTAGATTTCATTAATTCACCTTTAACCAAAATGTAGTTGACAACTTAATACATTTCTATTAAAATTCCGTTAAAATCAGTCATGCTATGGTGTGACTTTGTAGGCCCACATTTCCTTTCACCCCCCCGATATTCTGAAAATTGCTTATTATGAGATTTGTTTTTACTCCGCAACAATGCATTCCTAACATCTTTACAAAACTCTCTCCCTCCATTATTAAATAAAATGTGTGTTCCCCCTCCAGCCTCCTAACCATATTTTCTCCCCTCCTTCCTGCAGACTGTGACTCGTACTGCAAAGCGTCGAAAGGCAAGCTGAAGATCAACATGAAGAAGTACTGCAAGAAAGATTACGGTAAATGACTTGGCTCCATGCTCACTCCTACAGGAAAGCTTTAAAACAGGTGGTCTGATGGATTAAAAAATAGGAAAAGAAAGGAACAAATAATGTGTCTCGGGCTTCTTTACGAGGGGGGGGGGGGGGCAGAATCACTGAGGCCGGTTTGGGATACGTGCCGTGCCCAGAATACCTCCCATCCCATACATCCCAGTCCAGCACGTTGCTGGGGAGCTGCTGCAGTTTACAGGGGAGGCATTTCCACTGATGGCTTACTCCAGCTATCTGAGGACGGAGACAAAGGATCAAACGGACGGCAGCAGATCTTCAAGGAGGAAGAGAGAAGCGAAGGACAAACAGACAGAGAGAAAGGGCAGGATGAAGAATTAGGCAGAGGTGTGTGTGGGGGGTGTGGGGGGTGGGGGCCTCCGAGCGGGCATTTAAGACCCGAGCGGATAAAGCAAAGACAGTGTGACGGACAGTGGGCGCTCCTCTCCAAGAGATCCTCATTATGCAGCCCACTTCCCCCACGGCCGACGCCATTCCCGCTGCATTCCTGTGGCCGCCCGTCCGCCACGCCATTCAAGGTGTGGATAAGACGTATGACCTCTCCCCTCTTCCCCTTCTTCCCCCTCTTCCTCCGTCCCCCCTCCCTCGATTGAAGTCCGCCCGCTGAACCGGTCAAGCAAGCAGCGGCATCCTGCGGCATACCTCGGCAGCTTGACGGACAGGGCCCCGGGGGGCTTTGTACCGCAGGGATTTGGAGGAGTTAGGGGGGGGGGAAAGCTTATAGACACCTCCTCTTCCACCAGTGCCTACCTCGCCCACTAAGGTGTCGTGAGAAGAGCCTCACCTCGCCTCTGAAGCATAATAGATATCCCGCTAAATCGTAATCGTGAACGGGGAAGTATCAAGACACGCTGTGTGTGTGTGTGTGTGTGTGTGTGTGTGTGTGTGTGTGTGTGTGTGGGGGGGGGGGGGGGGGGGGGAGAGATCCCTCAGCCAGGAGGCCGCTGTCCGTTCCCCGTGCGGAACGAGAAGCCAGCATGGATGTTTTTGTCACGCCGCTACCGTAGTGATGCTCACCAAAACGCCTCCACCCATCTACGAAGGTTTGTAGTTTTGTTCTAAAGTTCGAGGTCATTTCCTGCCCCTTAAGTGGACTGCAGCAGTGGAGGAAATGAGCGAAAATTGACACGTGTTGGTGACTTTTCGTTGGGAAAACGCACAAAAAATTGAGGAGGAACATTTTATCGTAAGATGTCGCGCGCCATGCGTTGCATCAGGATACGCAGGTCTTTTCAATATCAGGTTTGTAGTTTAAATCTAGAAGATAGAGATGACGAATTGATTTTGTCTGAAGACTATTTACCTAAAACTCACCCGAGGACAGAGTGGTAGAGAGAGGCGTCAGGATGAAGAAACCAGTCATCACGTAGCTTCCCAACTGGTCGGGGATCTGCTGGTGCTGATGACATAATGCCAAGCAGAATACAGTCGGAGGTTCCTCTCGTGCACCAACATTTACAAGTGAGGACGCAGGATGTGTTTTATGGATATAAATAAAATTAATTTGAAGTATTCATAATAGAAAAGGGCAATAGATAATTAGGCCGTGCTCTCCAAAATGAGCTTTGCTGGGTTTTTAAAGGATTTTTTTTATTTTTTTTCATCCGGTTATTGTTAAAACATCCCAAAGGCGCACTTTGTACATGAGAACCATATTAAGCTCCTCGTCACAGTCAAAGATCCTGAAAACAGACCAGAACAGAATCCCGTACAGTATTTACCACACACGAGCTCAGCTCAGCGGATCCAAAAGCCAAACACAAAGTGGATCTACAGGAGCTGAGAGAGCCACAGCTTTGGGCCGCTTTGAAAAGATCAGCAGGGGAGCGCGGCTCCACGCTGCGTGGGGACACGCCGCCACAAGCTCCCGCGGTCGACATACAGCCGCACATAAAGAATCGCCGGAGGGGGCGGGGTGGCATGGGGGGGGGGGGACATGTCTGATGAATAGAAAAATCACGGGTAGAACAATTTCAATGTGCTGTGATTGTTGACTAAACACAAACAGAGAGACCGTAGCTGAAATGGCTCATGGGTAGTGTAGTATTTTGAACTGTGCGGCTTCACAAACTGAATCACTCAATGGGCTCAATTACAGAAATTAGACATATGGACCCTGGATGCATAATCTAGAATCAGATGGGTCCCCCCCCCCCCTTGATTATGGTCTCAGTTGTTAGTTTCTTCAACACATCATGTTCATTGAGTAAATGATGGTCCCATTTTGAGTAAAATAGACCATAAAGTAAAATAGACCATAAAGCAGGGTATGCTTTAGGGTGGGGCTACCTTGTGATTGACAGGTCACTACCACGGCACTGTCGGGCTTACAACTTACTTTAACCCTTTCACAGTGTGCTTTCACTTCATGAAAGTTGATTGTGTCATTTTTGGTCGCCTAAAAATAAAAAAATGTCGTACTCATCGTTTTGGCTAACTGCCAAAATGACAACGGCCAGAAACCAAGATGGCGACTCGAGGCTTCCAAACAGCAGTCCGCAAGCGGCGTCACGGTGACTACGTCCACTTCTTATATACAGTCTGTGCTCCCAAGGCGGCGATCCAACACGTGCAGTATGGCGTTCAGCTCCAGGGACCCAGTAACACATTGCAAAAGCTGTCCCATGAGGACGGGAGCAGTATCATGGAAGTTAATAGAGCTCTGGTCAATGTAATACATATCGATACATGCCGGGTTAGGTTCCCCTCCTTCTCTCCGAGGACCATACCGTTGATCAATCATGTGATATCACTGAGTGTCTTTCCGGCTCACGTCTCTATTAGCCCTACCCTGCCTCCTACTCACATTACAAATCACACTGCTCTGGCAGTAGGAATGGACATAATGCACGTGGGGCTGTATAGTATTGCCGGACCATAGACCAGACAGTATACACAGCACAAGTCTTATCACAAGGGTTTACCTGTGTTTAGCACTTCTCTTGTTCCTCACTTCATTAGTCAATGTTATCAGCAGCTCATACTAACTGATGATGAGCGAGGAGGGCTGGATGTTTATTTTGTTCATTCTAACGATGGCATCTATATGTTGCTGTTAAAAAAGCATCTTGAATATCAGAAGAGCATCCAACTTGTCGGGATGCCTCCGTCCGAGTTGATTTCCGAATCTCAATGGCTATATTTACTTTAATTTGGATTCAATATGTATCTGACACACTGAAATGACAGCTATAGCTTGCTCAAATCGGACACGCCTTATTTTGCGTGGAACCAGCCACGCCGCTTTAGTTCCCCCCCCCCCCACCCCCCCACCCCCCCCACGGTTCTCGGGAGGTTGAGCTCCTGTTGATGACAACATCGCGGTAAATTAGTCTCACTAAACAAAGTCAAAACACAGATGGATGGATTTCCAGCCCTGATTGGTCACCTTCAGATTGGCTGGTTTTTCAAAAAGGGCCGTTGCGACGCCATCGGACAGATCGTAAAGCTCGGCTGTAGCCGTGTACCAAAACGATTAATATATTAATAGTATTTACGTAACGTGTCCTCTCTTTCGTCCCCCGACTTCCCTCTGCAGCTGTCCAGGTGCACATCCTGAAGGCGGACAAGGCCGGCGAGTGGTGGAAGTTCACCGTCAACATCATCTCCGTCTACAAGCAGGGCGAGAGCCGCATCCGCCGCGGCGACCAGTTCCTGTGGGTCCGCGCCAAGGACGTGGCCTGCAAGTGTCCCAAGATCAAGCCCGGGAAGAAGTACCTGCTGCTGGGGAACGACGAGGACTCCCCCGGCCAGAGCGGAGTGGTGGCGGACAAAGGCAGCCTGGTTATCCAGTGGAGGGACACGTGGGCGCGCAGGCTCAGGAAGTTCCAGCAGCGTGAGAAGAAAGGCAAGTGCAAGAAGCCATAGGCAAGGGGGGGGGGAAAGAAAAAAGAAAAGATGGAGAGGATGCCAGAGAGGAAGAAGAATTCAAGAGGAAAAGCTGAGCGGGTGATTAAAAAATTTAAAGAAAATGTAAAAAAGAGAGAGGCAGACAGAGGACCACGGACAGACAAAAGACTGTTTATGTCGCTGCTTTTTTTTTTCTTTCTCGTGTAGAAGCATGAAGATAATTATTTAGGATGATTTGTTTTGTTTTTTCTAGTGAACCTTTGTTGAAGGAGCTCACCTCGCAGATTTGGCTTTTATGTTTTTTTTTTACTTTGAGATTTGCCTCTCATGTGGATTTGCCGAATTTGCACCTATTACCAGCATATAAAGTTATTTGTGTTTGTTTTCCCCTATTTTTCTTTCTTTTTTTTTTTCTACCTGAGTATGAAATCATTATATTTTATGTTTAAATTGTATGGACATTTCCTGCTGGTGCAAAAATGACACAGAAAAAAAAAAACGCCACTTAATTCACTGATCTGATCGAGGGGTAATAATATTTCCTGTTAATAATTGTGACATAAAAAAAGAAATTCTGCAAGCCACAGAAATGCATTATCCATTCGACCGCCTCCCAACATTCAGGTGAGTCCTGTAGTTCTGCTCTTTAGCCGTCAGGACTTTTACAAATTCCAAACATGCGCGTGACCGAAGAGCAACAAGGAATAAAAACACAGTATTGACACTTTTCTTTTTTTCTACCCCTAGTTGCTCCCTTCACACTTCACTGGTCACATGTCGGTGCTTCAGTATTTGTACAAACCTGCATGTGAATGCGTCTCATTCGAGGCCGTAATGTTCAATTCACTAACTTGGTGCTTTTACATAATGACCAGAGGGTCGTTCTCGGTTAAAATATTTGTATTTTTTGGTTAGTTTTAACTCATCACACACGTTTAGGATGCAACAATATCGTTGTGCCGATGAAAGTACTGCGTGTTGTCAGATTGCACTGGGTAAAAAAAAAATCTGATTAAACTCAATCGATGCAGACAGTAGAACAGCGACGAGGAAGGGCATAAAGAAAGGAAAATAAGAAATAAACTAAAGATCAACGATTCTGGATTCTGGATTCTGGATCGGATTCGACGCACAACTGTACAGTCAGAAGCCTCCCATTGGCCTGACGCTTTTAATCTTTCTCACTTCGACACGTGCACAGGGAGGAGGGGGGGTGGGGGGTTGCAATCACTTGACGCTGCTGGATTTCGAGCCACATCGCTCGTTAATCAGTGCGCAGTCCGGTTTGGATCTCTCTGAGGAATGCGTGGTAATAAACAACAAAACAACAACAACAAGACACAAAGTGTGTCTGACGTATCATAAACCGGGGTTCCTTTTAGTCCGTCCCAAAACACCTCGAGGTGTTTGTTGTGTCACAAAATCACATGTAGCACCCTTTTTATCCGTTCCAGAGTAACTGAAAGAAAAACAATAATAAATGGGTTTGAGATCATTTCCACACACACGTGGTTTTAATCTTATGGATTTATACTTCCTCTGTTTAAGATGGGAACAGTTTCTGATTCCAAGATCTCAGTCGTTCAGGAATTTTCAGAATCGACTCAAATGCCTCCTGGAAGGCTTTTTAAAAAGCCCGAAAAATCAAAGTCACCAGAGTTCAGCTGTAAAACTAAATGAACAGATGCCCTGGTTCTGAAGTACGTCTCAGTATTGACATTAAGGGTTTGATCGAGAGTTGCTTTTTTTTCTTTAAATGTACAATCAATCCACTGATTGGGATTGTAGCGACGACACACTCTCTCACATGACACACACACACACACACACACACACACACGGTGTATTTACATGTTCCCATCGCTCATTGTTAACCCCACGACGTAACGCTCCATGTCTGTTTGTTTCTCTGTTGGGCTCGTTGTAACCCGTAGTCCCACCTCTCTGGTCTCCGTGGCCTCATGCTGTACATTTTACATCCGTCTCCCGGGGCGATGGTTCTGACAAGCTTCCTGATGAAACGCTTCACACACACACACACCTGTCAAAGCATTGCTTTGTGTTCATACTATGAAATTGTAAATGTTGTTTAGTTGTCACCATTGCCAAGACTTTCTTTTTTTTTTTTTCTTCTTTTTTTGTTGTTGCAATGTTGTTTTACAATGCGTACTAATATATTATGGTTATTATATATGAATATATTTAATGACACAAGACATTGTGGATTTTATTGTCTTTTTCAATTTTTTTTTTTACTTTTACTTGTTTGTGGTTGTTTAGATCGTTGCCACTAAAGAAGGAAATAATAACTACTGAACACACCAACCTGGTAGAACTACATTCAGATTTTCAGTTGAAATAAACTCGTTACATTGAAAAAACGTTTGCCTCTGTTGAGTTGAATGATTATGTTTCATTTGTTATGTCCTTGAATCCTTCCCAAAGGCACGCAGTCAGCTTCTCTCCATGTACTGGCTGCCTTTTCACAACACTACAAGTACAGGAGACAAAATAGTGTGCCGATTTCGCAATGGAAATATGGGCAGTGCGGTACGAGTGTGTTTGGCTAAATATCATGTGACAAACCACCGCGATCCTCCGGGGCAGACAGACAGGAGTCCGGGGGCCGTTAACTGGAAATGGCATTTATTAGAAATTACAAGGAGAGTTGATTTACAAGGGAAGGAAAAACAGCCGCGTCGGATCCACGGCCGAGCCGACGCGTTGGGCTGAACGTTATTAAAATCCCAAGACAAATGGTAACATTGCAGCTGCTACAGCAACACATCGGGTACACAGACGAGCAACGAGAGAACGGTGCAAAGGCTGCGCCGTCCGTCGGGCCACAGACCCAGAGAGAGGATCCGGTCCACGAGAGAAACAGGTTTTCAATGTGCTTACAAACAAATAATTTAACAACCGTTATATAGAACAAGCAATATATTCATTTCACATTGGCTTGGTCTGCATATGAATCTGGTGAGAGGCCGTGTCTTTATGGCTGTACGTGATGCAAAAAGGTCTCGCACTGGCGCCGTGGTCCTCTACACGGGCCACGAGGCGATCACCACGATGGCTATGAGCAGCAGCACGATCACCACCAGCATCCCTGAAGGAGGGAACATGAGAGAGAAAAAAGGGGGCATCAGATGACAAAGGCAGAACCAGTAAAAGAAAAGAAAACTCCCAACAATGAATTGATCCCGCTAACAAAGTAATTGCATCCAAAGCCTGATACAGCTCACTCTTCTGTGCAACAGAGCCACATTGTCGTCAATGTGTCACACTTTTTGCACAGGGTGACAGGTTCATTCAACGCCATGAACGTGGCCACTGTTCTTCTCTGTAGATGCGCACTAGAGCAGCCTGCTGCTAAAGACGGGGGGCGGGACCCACAGGAGGGCCGCGGGGGATTTTTAACTCGGGTCGCTAAAATGAAGTTTGACGAGTTTCTTTTTATTTAGCGTTTAAATATGCAGTACTCCTTTCAGCCACACGAGGAAGCCCGGCTTTTCGCATCGCTCTGATGGTTGCAGCCTATTCATAACATATATTTATGTTGCCACACATTCTGTTTGTTTGACCGTTGAGAGCAGAGGAAAAGTACCAGATAGCCTGTTGATTCCATCTAAACGCATGTAATTAGTCTCCTTTACAGATTAATTAATATTTACCTGTTTTCAATGACGCGTGCCTAAAACTAATTTATCAAACGTGCATCTCTTCCAAATGGCTTGCTGACCTATTCTAGATAACATAAGGTGATGTGGAAATTGCAATACAAATTGACCAGGATGTCCATTTATAGATAAGATGTTTGTTTCCCCAGAATATAAATTTGGGAAAACTCTGCACTGGAGCACCAAATGTGTATTAATCTGCAGCTGAAAATAGTCCCAAAACAAATATTGTCATTAGCAGCTGTTTAAGAAAACATAACTCGCCATTTGAAAAAAAAAAAAAATTAAATGAACCCAACAAATCCGCTCTAACTTGTTGAGTATTCAAACAGCCGAGCAGCTGAGAAACTCCAACGTGACGTGAGAGAGATCTCAGAGAGGAGGAGGAGGAGGAGGAGGAGGAGGAGGAGGGGAATGCAGCCGACTCAGGGGAATACACTTGGAAGAGTAGAGGCCGACATACCTCACCACTCATTTCCAAAATCCTTGATCTAACGCAAGTCCCAAGTGCTCATGCTCTCGCAGCATGTCGCCATTCTTCTCTTGATGACTTAATGCAATTTACATGCGTTCAACAGCCACGAAAAGAAAAAAAATAAGCTTTATTGCCACAGATTGCACACTGCGATAGGCATATGTTTCTGATTCCGCCCTGAGAGGATAATCATTGTTTTTCACTGATACCATGGAAGCAGAGAAGAAATGTGCAAAAGCTCACTCACACTTCATCAAAGCGCTTCACCCCCAGGACCTGAATATTACACTTTTTTTATTAGAGCCACCACCCAAAGAAATACAAAAAACGTTTCTGTTGTAAAAAAAAAAAATCCATTACAGGTGGGATGTCCATTCTTTGTAAATAAATAAATAAATACAAGATTAACGTCTTGAGAACAAATTTAATGGTTTAATAATAATGTTACCAATTTGGTGAAGTCCAACCGATAAATCGGCCTTTTGGCCAAAGATTTTAAATTTGTTTAAATTGTTTTAATCCATATTTCTGTTTAAAACAAATTGCATTCAAGGGAGATTAATATCACCGAATATATTGTAACCAGATTATTTTCAACTCTCGGATATCAATCTCTATCGGCCTTTAAATTAAATTAAATTGAAAAATCCAATATTGGTCGGGCTTTTACTGAATCTTAAAAAACAGAAGTAGCTATGGAAACCCAAACCCTAAAAACTCGTTTGGTAACATCTGTCACGGTGACGATACCACGACATTTGGGGATTTTACAGAGCGGATCGGTCAAATATATTAAAATCTGATAGAAGTTTTCTCGGGGATATAAAAGAGAAATGAGGGCGGGCGGCTTCCATCGGGCAGTTCGTAAACACGTGAATGTCTTTAGGATGTGGCGGTCTATCATTCAGTATATTACATACGTCCTTCCATCTATACCACCCCCCCCCCCCCCCCCCCCCCCCCCCCCCCCCCCCCCCCCCCACACACACACACACACACACACACACACACACACACACACGATGTGGGGAACTTTCTCTGAGGGCGCGGTCGCACACTGTTCTCTCTCATCCGCCCCCACCCCCATTCGGCAATGAAGATTTCAAACAACTGCTTCTCCGGCTGCTCCGACGGTCCCCTTCCCCGACTCAACTCGTCCATTGTTATTTAGCACGGGGCTGGTATTTCCCCCCAGCCTTTCACTTTGGGTTTACATTTCTCTCATTCTTTGGCTCTCTCCTCCCGCGTTCCCTCTGCGCGGCCTAATTGGTCGTCTTTCCCACAGGGAGAGAGAGAGAGAGAGAGAGAGAGAGAGAGAGAGAGAGAGACAGGCAGATATATAAGCCATGCTGAACTAATTGCTTGCGGTGGTGGTGGTTTGGTGGTCTGATGAAATGCAACGCTGACGTTGTGGCTGCCAGGGGTCCAGATGTCTTTGACTCATTGTGCCATTCCTTTGTTTCGTTTAGGTATTTATGGCGGATAGACTCTTTCTCCGCAGAGCTCATTCTTTGTGCGTTTCCCCTCGCGTATCGAGGGGAGGGGTGTTCGCGTGAAGGTCCGCGGCGGGGCATGCGTGTCAGAAGTCATCACCGGTCCAGGCGGGGGCCGCTCCTCCTGATAACTTGCACATGTGAGAAAGTCGGCAAAGTGAGAAGCACGCGCAGTTTTTTTTTTCTTCCGCGACGGCTTTTTAAAAGCCTCGTGCTTAAAGAAAATACACACACACACGCACACACACTCACTCACACTCACTCACTCACTCACACACTCAGAGCAATTATCTTTGTTTGGGTGTAAACGACACCCAGTCCGCGTGAGATTCAGACATCAGAATTTCATTCAGCCGGAGGTCCGACATCTGTCAGCGACTCTGTTTGACGACGCCGCAGCAACAATAGCAGTAAAGGCTGTATAACACACGCATAATGTCAGTGCGGCGCAAAGGCCCTCACAGCCTCCTAATGTCATGCAGCAGTCAGTCATAAAGCCACGTTAAGACACCCGCGCTGACCCTCGCCCTCCCGCTCCCCTCGGACCAGCCCCGTCTGCCTCAGTGACTAAACAAGCTGGTCCTGACCCCCGGGTAGGCCTCCGGAGACTAATGACAATAATGGCGTTTGCTTGCCAAATAGATTAGGGCTCTGGTGTGACACTGATGCTGAGGGAGATAGTCGCTGTCTGCTGATAGACTGACCACCCAGGAGAGTCGGGAGCCCCCCCCCCCGAGTCTGGGTTCATACCCATCTTGGACGATTTTTCAGACGCAATCGGTGAGACAAATTGCAGAGAGAAAAAATAATTGGCGAGAGCTCTGGACGCCCCTCGCTGCTCCCTCCGCGGCCCCCTGCTCATGGTTCAAAGAGAGGAAAAAAGGGGAATCATTTGTGTTGACAAGGTCAGGGTGATGCTCAGCATTTTTCCTACCGCACAATAGAGGAGGACAAAAACTTGACTTCAAGAGTTCGACACACATCTATGAAACATGTATTTTATGATGCTACAACAGAAATAGTGTGAGAATTAGTCCGAACTCAATGAGAACTAGGGGGCTTTTACACCTGTAGATGATATACTGGTGCATTATAGTCCTGCTCACACGGACCTTTTTACAAACAAAAGGGAATAAATATGAAGGTAGGCGGACTGACAGATAACTCGTTAGTTGGGCTTTTTTTTTGGAGATTGTCATCCTGCATCATGGACCCATGTGAGGAAATTAAATTCCTGCGAGGGAAGTTTTTAGCATCTAAATGCTTCCAATGTGTACGTTTATGCTTTTTTGATCAATAGCTGAATATGCGTATCTTTCCACTGCAAAATGACCACATGTAGGATGAACAACGGTAGAAACAGGGCTGTTAAAAAGCTCTGGGAATATTACTCTGCGTTCGCCGTCACACACTTTTTAGTGGACAGTTAACATTGCTTAAGAGTCGACTTTGATATTGTTCATATATTTTTAGAATACTATCTTGCAGCCATGCGTTTTGCCTCACTGGTCTGCCAATAAATGACTTTGTTGAGGTAATTTGTGCAATTTCCAGAGGTAAGTTTGCTTTGACTTTGAGAAAAATCTCATTAGGAGGACGTACCACTTTCAGGATGGCAACCCAATCAGAGTCACACATCTCTATTGTGTGACTCTGCATCTTTTAAAGAAACTTCAGATTCTTACTGTTCATGACATTCATATTTCTTAAACTTGTGTTTTTATTTATAGAGATACTTTCCTGTGAAGGGAATATTTCCCCACTGAACAAAAAAACTGTAACTATAAAAAGATGCTTAAAAGACAATATAATTGCTGTTTTGTAATTGCTTTCTTAACGTATTACTGTCCATGTATTCCTTGATTTAGGTTTTATATGATATCTACAGTTGTTTCACTCAGTGGGGCATGATGCAGGTATATAAACCAATATCCCCTTAAAGCCCACGCAATATTGTTGTAATTAAACATCATATGTTGGAAAAATATCTTGTCAATAATATAACGTATGTCATATCTTATGTACGTTCATTTTATGTTCTCTATGATATTGGGACATTTTAACATTATATAGGTGGTGGCTTCAAATAATTGTCTGCCTCTTCCTGCACTGAGAAATGTATCTCTGTTGCGTTTTTGTATTTTCTAAATTGTGCAAAAAACCCACAAAAAAACCAAAAAAACAATCCTCTCATCAACCATGTGAAACATATTCAATTGCAATTTCTAGTTTCCATCAGCTGACCATGTTGGTACAATGGGAGGAACAAGAGCTGGAAAAGAACGATCGAGCTGATTAAAGTAGGCGTTTTAAAAGTTGGACCTCTCTATTGACCAAAATGAGTGTTTCCTTGACAACGATAGGCATGCTCTTCTTCCAGCGCTGCCAAATGCCGCCCCCTCACCCACAGTCTCTTCAGGCATCCCCTCTAGTCCACACAGTCCAAACCTACTTGAGATGCGAGCCACCTGCGGGATGCACGGCGATGCAGAAGTGGCCCTCAACAAACTGTGGATTAGCTCTGTTGAGAAGCACTGATGTTGCCCGATGGCGATGCCTAAGCTCTGGGGGGGACGGGGGGGACGCGCACACCCCTCTCCGAGAGACCCTTTGACTAATCTGGCACACTAATCCAAGCAAACTCAAAGCCTCCACTCCTCAATTCCCACCAACATCATCTAAAACAAGTGGTAATGACTCTGTGAATCAGGCTTAGCTCGTTTAAGTGGACCAGCTAATAAAAGAAAAAAGCTATTTAAGGATGGGTATTGTTGGCGAATCTTTGCTCCAACTGACAATTGATATCTGAGTTTCAACACTAATACGAACCGTTTTTGTCACTTACGTATATGATATAAGTGTATTTCTATTATCAAATCCCTTTTATAAAGTTTAACAAAATAACAGAATGCACAAAAGTGTTTGATTTGGGAGTTTTTAGTTGAAGAAAATGCAATTTACAATTAGCAAACCGATTTAAAGGAGTATAATTAGTATAATTAGTAAACGGCATTTCCATGTGAACTATGCAATACCACAGTTAATAAATGTGCCTCCTCAGTAATGACGTGTTGCAACTTGGGAACTGCTCTCAAGAATCCAGTAAGTTTCAACACGGTGGATGTTTCACAACACAGTCAAAATGTAAAATGTGGGTCCTTCCCTTTTTCTTCCTTTTTTGTTTTTTTGGGAGATGACCCGTCCCATAGCTCAGCTTTCAGCTGCTTTTTGGAGATCTCTGGTGCATGCGTTCAACACAGCCCCCCTCCCCCCCACGGGAGTGCAAATGTCCGATGATTTATATTGATAATCCTAAAGTGAAGAACATATTTCATGAAACGTGTCCAGCTCTTAGCGCAACTTTAGGCTGCAACACAGAGATGCTTCTTTGACAACGAGGTCGGCCCACCAATAGTTATGTTAAGCATGCTCCCGCCTGTCAGAGCCAGACGTTTCTAGCTTTACAAGGACTCGGCTGAGACATAACACCCAAACGCCGGCTTTGGATGAGAGGTGGTTTCAAAAATAAATAAAGCCTTAGAGCTGAGGAATTATAAACACGCTTCCACGGAGAGAGAGAGGGGTAGAGAGAGAGCGAGAGAGAGAGAGAGTGAGAGGGAAAGCCCTCCAAACAATTTGTGGCATGCGGTATTTTCAATTCTTTCTCTGCTTGACACAAAGACGAGTGTCAAACAACTCTGGAGACGAACAGGGGGATGACAGAGAGGAATGGGGGGCAGAAGAAAAGAAAGAAAAAAGAAAGAGAGCGTTGAGGTGAGAGTGAAGAAGACCGTGGGGGAATTTTCCATTCAGAGAAGACACACGCACACACACGCACGCACACACACGCACGCACGCACGCACGCACACACACACACACACACACACACACACACACACACAAGAACATACTTTGCAAATATAGTTTACATACTTTCCAGTGCACTCCAGAAAAATCTACAGATGCACACAGGACAACAGAGACACAGACACAGACACACACATACACACACACACACACACACACACACACACTTCAGCCTGGAACGGAGGAGAGGGAGGAGGGAGTTTGGGGTGGCGAAAAGAACAAGATAAACAAAATGGAAAGACGGAAAGAAAAGAGTCCTGATTCTAACACAATATGAGCTCTGGGATCTTCAAACAAACTCGCACTCGGGCACCATGGGGACACGGCCGACAGAGCGAGGCATCCCGAAGGGCTGACCTCCCTTCTGCCTGCTCGGCTCCTGTCTGCGACCGCCCGTTCGCCAGGTCTCCCAGCACGCAACAATGCAGCCCTTTTGACATAGAATATTTTCACTGGGCAAACTGAAGCGCTCGCATTCCACGGACTGTCTTCAGCCAGCCGACACACCTCTCATGGCAGCCGCGTACCTCTGAAAAAAGCATTACCGGCTGAGAAAAATTAAATAAAAACAGCTTTAAATACGTGGCAAAGCAAAAAGTTGAACAACGTGAAGCAGAGCCGAGGCGACGGGGGGGGGGAGCACTCGCTCGTCAAAATGTGTTGCTGAGACAACAGAAGCCCGACGACTCGCGCCGTGAGCAGCGCGTTAACACAATCGCTGTAGTGATGCACGTGAAAAACTGAAGCAAAGAGTTGGCTACAAAGTGCGGCTACAACGCCTGCGCCGACCATTCACCGGCCACATCCTGTGCGCCCAGAGGGCTTTTCAACACCGGCATCATATTTTCTTGCAACTTGGAGACGAAGGCCGACTTTCGGGAACGCTAAAGATGAAAACTGTGTTTTTAAAATGTTTTTTTGCTGTCAAATTATATTATTCTTTAGTTCAACTTCATTCACTCCAACTTGTGCAATATTAATATCACTACACGGTGGAAATAGCCATATTTATTCTGCCTGTGTGTATATATTATTGTATATATTATTCAGTTACCGTAGATTGTTTACCGTTTTATTTACTGTTTATCTTACTATGTCTTGTGAGCACTTTACCCCTTTTGCTGCTGTAATCCTGTAAATTTCCCCACTGTGGGACTAATAAATAAAGGATTATCTCTTAACTCTATGTCTCACACCAGGCAGAGTCACGTCCGCTATAAAATATATAGTCTGTTCGACATATGCTCTGCGAACTGCATGAAGGGGAAAAAAAAAACACCCTAAAAAACAGGAGAAACCTGATGCTGAGCACTCGTTCATATAAATAAACAGATTAATTGTGATTTGTTTTCAAGGACACAGATCAGATATCAGGCCTGTATTGGGCTGAGATGCTCCACAGCAAAGGAAAAACAAAGGACGGCTCACCACAGGAGGCGGACTTTGTCTCCACAAGCTTCACCCTTCGGGTCTCGTTACGAATCCTGTCGTCCGTCTTGTCCACAAGATGCGAGAGGTCGTCAATGATTTCTGAGAGAGAAAAAAAAGGAGGGGCGAGAAGGTCAATGAAGTCAATTTTTGCTTTGTATTATGTTGCAATCTGCAAGTTTTAAGACTTCATAGCGGTTTTTCTTTCCTTTCTCTCTTTTTATTACACAAAAGACCTCCCAATATGTTTATAAAAAAGAAATTACCCAAAAAAGTGACAGGTTCTGAGGAACTTGACATCGGAGCAGTCAACAACCTCAAAAAGGCCGAGGCCGCCGAGGCCGCCAACGCACCGCCATGCGCGGTGGTGACGGAGGGAGTGAGCTGTGTGAACGCACTCCTCGCGCTTTCACTACTTCCTGAATCCTTTCTGGATTCAATCAGGCGCTCATTGTTCATGAGTTTTAAAGACGTAGGCCCGGGCTTTAGGGAGAACGAGAGCGCGCGTGTGTGTGTGTGTGTGTGTGTGTGTGCGGCTTGGGTCCTTCAGTAGGACTTCCTGACTTGAATGTCGTCCAGATGAAAGCCTGTGTGATTTGTCAAAGAGACCGGCGCAGTGTTAACATGGCATCTCCAGAGGGTCCGGCTCAACAACAAAAACAGATAACTGCTGATATATTTCCAAATTCTTGATTTGTTAAGGTTAGGCATCACAATGTGACAGTGGTTAGAGATGATCTTAACTTAGATTTGTGGTTTTGAGTCAGAACCCAGTCACAAATTACAAATGGGACCCACGCCTGACTTCCATATCGTTTTCATCATAAAGCAGGTCTGTATAAATATTGTAACGGTATCAAAACGTTCAATCTAGGGCTGCAACAACGAATCGATAAAATCGATTAAAATCGATTATTAAAATAGTTGGCAACGAATTGCATTATCGATTCGTTGTGTCGCGCGATTATTACGCCACCCAATAAGACGCGGAGATGTTTGAGTATAACATTTTTTTTTAAAGTTGAGTTGAGCGCGGAGCGGAGAAAGAAAAAAGAAGCCGGTAGAGCAAAGACCATCGGAGAGACCCGTAACGTTGTGCGAGAACTAACGGTTATTTCCCCCGGTGGTGGACGGCTGTTTTTACGGAGACAAGCCACGCCCCCTCCCCTTCCTGCCCACCTGCATGCTGCTGCTGCTCCGGCAACGCTGGAATTGGAAGTTATCGAGACGGAGTCGGTGAAATTCACTGAGCTGTGTGAGCCTACGGGTGATGTTATGAACCCAAACACCAGGGCGTTAGATGTTCCGACGTTTATGGGATGTCCACAACAAGTATAAAGCAGAACTAGTGGTTATTTATTCCGTGGTGAACGGCGGAAATAACTGTTTTCACCGAGACAAGCCACGGAGACAAGCCACGCCCCCTTTTCCTGCGGTTTATAGACAAGTGCGTCTTATTTATGTACAATTTCTTTTTTCCGGTACTTTACGGTACCTGTTACCTGTGCATTTCCTGAATAAAGGGTTGGAAATTAATGTTTTTATCTGATTCATCGATTAATCGGACAAATAATCGACAGATTAATCGATTATTAAAATAAAGTTGCAGCCCTAGTTCAATCCATGGAGAAATACACAAAGCCCGTATTCAGACACTGTGCCTTTAAACAAGTGGTATCACAACTATTCAATATGAAGACCATTTTGACGCAATTCTGTCAGACTGTGTGTATAATCACACACACAGTGTGAGAAAGATGAAGAGTGTTATGAACATTAAAGCACGTAAAACATGCGCAATACGTCTCCTTTAAGAAATCTATGAGCAAAAACACTGAAAACAACACGGCCCATATTCATCGTTACAAATAAACAGAACTCAAATTGTCCGTTTCAACTTAAACCTGTGTATATCTAGACTTGTCCTCTCCAGTAGCCTCCTTTGAGAAAGACACACACAAAAGAAGCCAGTAAAACAGAAACCAAGGTCGACTTGCAGAAAGGGAAGGTCTTCACAGACTTGCATCAGCCTCTGATGGATGGAGGTTTTACAGGAATGGGAAGCTGGACTCATCCTCAAACCACAGTTCAGTGCCAAGTTAAACAGACCCTTCCAGGGAGGGAATTACCTTTTATTGCTGCTGCAATATGGAAAAATACTACACAGTCAGTGAGCTCTAAGCTCCTTTTTTTCTGTTGTTTCTTTTCTCAAACCGTGACCGAATTCCCTCCGCAGCCCTTCGTCTGTGTGAACGCGCTCGTCTTCAGCCTTTCAATTGGATCCGTGAGAGAACACGTTTTTCTCAACAAGGAAGCGATCACGGCTTGACGAGACAGTCTGACATCAGATAATTAAGTTGCACCGATAATTCGAGGAAGGAAAGTAAAAACTTTTCTTCTTTTTTTTAAAGCTGGACCGTTCTGGAGGGGCCCCGAGCGTGAAAGGGGGCAAGGCCAAGGAGACGCCGTATGTACAGTGTCCCCGGGGACGGCCACATCATCGCCGACGCATCGGGCAACAATTTGGGGAGAGGAAACTCTTCCTTTACTGGCGGGGGAGGGGAGGGTGTCGACGCGGAACCTTTTGTGCCGCGTGCCACTCCAACTGCTCGTAAAGGATGTTTTGGGCTCGCCGCTGCCAAGATTCCTGATTCAGTTCTGGCCCGGCGTCTCAATCCATCGGCGAATTCTCGACCGTGCATCAGAGCTAAGACGTGACCCTTCAACTCTAACTCTAACTTTCCCCCGATCGGGAGAGACATGCGAGGTGCAAGCTTTTCACGCGCATACCCCTTCAACTCGACCCTGTTATCAAGGCATGTTTCTGACAACGTAATTCTCAATTTCCTTGTGGGACTTTTTGCTTCCATGTGCGGTCAGACAGCTGCTGGCCGCGGCTTAGATCTGCCAGACCACAAAGGAAGCCCTGTTGCAGGCCAGGCTCGTTAGTTGAAAACGCCATCTCACTGGGTAAACCTCCAAAGCCGCAGTGTGGGAGCGCATGGCCCGAACACAAACACCAGTTGCTCCAAGACGCATTCGTCCAAAGCCCAATGGACAGTGTGCACTCTCCCTCTAAGCCATTATTCATAAGTGCTGTACCTCAGAAGGAACGGGGATCTGGATGAGATGCTTCGGCATATTATGTAATTAAAGGTTCGAGATACGAGATTGGGAGCATCTCTGGGAACGCACTTACCAGCTGTCACCGCCATATGAGCGCCGTGTCAACAAAGCTCGGATCGCAGCACACACAGAGGGAGAGCCACTGCATTCTCTGCTGGAGCAGACATTACTCCTCGAAACGTCTCCAGAGCCAAATAGTTGTTTGCCGCTATAGCAATGCTCTGAATATTTAATTTAATAACAAAAGCCCCTAAAGTGATGCAATCAAATAAAGAAAAATATACAACTTTACACAAAACAAGCACTGCGTAACTGATCCATTACTTGAAGATGAATTTGTGTACAGCATCCATACAGAGAAACTTACAAATAAAATGAAAGTCTTCACTGTGGAAGTGCTCAATTAGGCCCTTTTTTGAGATTATATATATGTATATATATAATATATATATATATTATATATATACAGTATATAGACACACACTAGTCGCCTTTTGGGCTCTTTTCACAATATACAAAAACAAAAACTGAAGATGCGATGGTTCTGTGAATTCTTAAAACAGGAACAATGATTTGGCAGAATATGTAATATGTCAATGTATTGACTGTCAACTATTTTATAGCTCTTGACAATACAAGGAAAGTTCTGTTCAGCAGCCACCTTTGTTCCAGAAGAAGCTTTCTCCCTTTTAGCAACGAGACATTCAGCAACCTCTGCAGGTGCTTTTGCATAAAATGATTTATAATATAGATTGCACATATGTTGTGTGTAATTTTTTTTATAAATAACCGGTAATTTACAATGTAAAGTAACAATGTTGATTGAATTGTAAATATAAGAATCTATCGCTACATGTGGAAGTATATGCGACAATTAGCATAAGAAATGCAGATGTTGCCAGAGCCTGTGAGCCTGTAGTAACGTCTAACTGCTTAGGCTGAAATGCCAGCTCTCTATTCCGTTTCTCTGCGATCAACAGTTCTTTTCTTTTTTTATTCACAAAAAAAACAATGTACGTAAAGTCTGGCCCTTCTGTGTGGAGGCACGAGGGCCCTGGAGCACACAGACCAATGGGAGACAGATGTAGCTCTCACATGACGTCACCCGCTCCCTTGTGGTGCCGACTCTGCGCAATCTCAACGCCAGTACATCCCTGTTCCAGTGCTCTGCAGCTTTTATATACAAACAGCCTCTCTCGCTGTGGCCATCCCGCCTTCTGGGGGCTAACTAGTTAACAGGTCTGTTTCTACCGCGGCTGTCAGCGTCATCTGGAATCGACCAGGGACACCTACTATTCTCAGGATTGGCTGCTGCTGGTCACTCTGGGCGAAATGATTATGTGGCCAAGGCACGAACTAAAGGGAAATGCTTCAGGGCCAAGTCTCTTCCAGTTAAAGTACACCACCAGTCCCTGTGCACAGGGAAGATGTAGCGTAGCCACTTCATTCCTGTGTGTTTACAGCACATCCATCCATCACTGAGGGGGCCGAGGGTGTCACACAGACACAATAGTCCCCTCCAGCTTGTGTTCTCTTAGCTAACCTCTTGCAATCTATTTAAGAGGCTGTGACTCAGTTAACAAATAGTGCAGAATAGTGTAGAAAAAGTAGGAAGAGCGACTCCGGTTCGGATAGCTTCTACTGGCCCTGAATTTATAACGACTTGCACTTTGGAACTCGGCTCCATCTCAATGAGTGAAGTGTCTGTGAGCCGATAGGCGGTCCTCAGCTACTGCTGCCTCGCCTCGCAGTCGAAGGAACACTCACAGGACAACGGTGCATATTGGTCCCAACAGCATTTTCAAACTGGAAATGTCCATCTTTTGCCCTCTTTTTTGGGTCCAGGTCACGGTGGCGAGGTAGCCCACACTTCCTTCTCTCAAGGTAATTCTCCAGTTTTGCTGGCTGTGCTTGGGACACCTCCACATCAGAGGCCCGGACCACCTCAACTGTTTCCGTCACGTCCCACTTTGGAGGAAGATGTCCCACCGCCCCAACAAAACTGGAACAACATGGTTCACGCTGAATTTTTATTGAAATAACAACCTTATGTGACTCCTTCATCTTCAAATAATAGAATAAAGAAAAATTGCAATCACTTTAAAGTAAACTAGATTGCTCCATCAGACAAAAACAAATAAAATGTGCAATGCACAAAAGGATCTATCAAAACAATAGCTTATTGTGACTGCAATTAATCAGTTTTGCACTGAACATTTGTTCAAGAACATAACAATAAAGTGCAACCTGTGAAAAACTAAACAAAACAAGTTCAAATATTTGGCAATAGAGAGTTTTACCGAGTTTTAAACTGCATATCTTTGCAAAACAACAATAACGTGCAACCTTTGCAAAACCAAACTAAAAGAATGCAGATATGTGTGAGCCATCATGTTTTATCAGTATTAGTGGCTGCAATGAGTCGGCTTTCCACTACAAATCTTTTTTAAACGGGGTTGGAGGCTTGATACGGCCACTTTTAATTCATGCTCAATGTTGAGCTTTTGTTTTGAAGGGCAACAGCAGAAAAGCCGATCTCACGGAGGTAGGACCTTGCGAGTCGCCAATAATCTTGGCCATCGCGCATGCGTAAACTGTTAACGCCATAACGTAAACATTTACACGAAGGTACATGCATTTCGCCATGTATTTATTAATGACTTAGTTTTATGTCTGTGTACTTTGTAATATGTGAAGTTCTCAATAAAGGTCTTTCTGCATTTCCCCCTGCGCCCCACCTATAATACCACTGCGCCCCACTAGAGGGGCGCGCCCCACAGTTTGAGAACCTCTGCTTCAATGCAAAGGGTCTTTGTCTGAGCTTCTTACACCACCTCTAAAAGTGTGGTTCCAAACATTCCTTTTGGACACTTGTACTTGTGAGGTCATTCTTTCAGTACCAAAGCTCTTGACGATGCCCGAGGGTCGGACGTAGATCAAGCAGTAAATCAAGAGCTTTTCCCGATGACAGTCCAGCTGCTGAGAGAGCGCCTGTTGATCTCCCTCTCCCTCTTGGCCTTTCTTGTGAATGTGACCACAAGATACTTCCTCCTCGTGGGACAGTGACTCACTTCCAGACCGTAGGGGAGGAACACACCATTTTCCAGCAGCGTACCGCGGCCTGACTTGACGGCGCTGACCAGCTGAACTCTCCTGCATGAGTACACCCTATCACGGCAGCCAAGTTCCTCCATCACAACCCAACATGATGATACACCAACTCACCGAGCAATTAGTGGACCGTTTGATTCAACTTAAGTAACAACCAAACCACCCAGATGCAAGTTCCCTAAAGAACTGCAGAGCTGTGATGCATTAGCCAGACCTACAAAGGCAACTGGGGGGCAAGGGAAAAAAATTACGGGATGACGGTAAAATAAATTGTCAGGCCAAAGCACGGACAACCAGCAGGCCAAGATACCACTTGCAAACAAATGTTTCTCATTCGGTCTCAATTATTGTTCACTGAATAGACGGAGCGGGTTGCAAAGACGATATGGATGAGCGCGGTTAGTCGACTAGCCGGTTAAACGTTGCTACCCTCGGTGGTCGGTACCAGAACGGTTTAAATTATAATTATCTTATTAAATGTATAGATTAAAATGACATATTGACATGTGCTGGGTTAGCCGTTAGTGTGAAGAGAAACCGCTGCTCAGCCGTTCCTGACCGTCGGTATCAAACTTTATTTGTTTACATGCAAATCTGTGATCGAGGTCTTCTAACGAAGCTTTGAACGTCTGTCGTCAGATTGTTTGACGTGCATCACCTTAAAAAATATATATGATTGCGTGTCATTTTGGTTACATAAATATAATCTCTGAAGCTGTTCAATACATTTGGACTGAGACGATCAAGACGAGGGCTGAGCACCACGTCACTAGTATGTTGGAGAGAGAAAGAAGGGTAGAAAAGAGGTGGAAGGTAATGAAAACTTGCACGCTAAGATACAAATTAATGGCACAACTGATGCCAAAACATGACTCTTCTTTGACCACAGTCCCTGCTAGCGTTTCATCAAATAACATTCCTGACTGGGTCATCGGAGCAGACACTGGGGACATATTGATTTCAGCAGCATTTTAAATACTTGGCTGGACTTGGTTATAGAAAAATGTGATTAACAATTCAAACGCCTCTAATACACAATGTTTAGCCTTATGGATTAAATCGTGCTCAATTTTGACTGTTTTCTTAGTGTTTTCTTACTCTTAGACTAGTCGACTCGTCTGAGTTTAAACTCCCATTCAAGCATCAGGGAAATTAGTCGTTAGGAACATCCCAAAAGAAGCCGAGATGGGGAAAAGGACAAATCAGAGAGATTTACAGTACAGTAACTTGTGCATGTGTGTGCATTTTAGGTTTAGGTGCAGGCATTCGGAAATGTAGCATCCTGTGTGGAATTTCCTCAGGTCGCATCTTGTCGGATGTGACTCTGCCAGAACCCAGAGTCATGGAGCACTGCAGGGACTGTGAGTACGCAATCAAGACACTTAAGGATCCTCACCCGGTCCTACGCGGAGAGTCACTGGATACCACACCGGGTGAATGCATTTAGCATTAAAGCCTAAACATCCATTTCAAAATCAATCACTGCAAGCCTAATTCGAGTCAGACAGGCAAATATGACACTCACACGCAGGAGCGTGGTGAGAAGCTCGGGAGACACTCTTGAGTTTAATGATCAAATTCCTGCATCCCAGATCTATACTCGGCCCGAGCCTCGGGAAATTGCTGACTCATCTTTGCAGAGGCGAAAGCAGTGGTGGTTTTGGTGTGTGTGCGTGTGGTGGAGGTACTGCCATAAACAGTGACACCCCAGCGTGGCTCCAGGATGTGCCGTATTAACTCTGTGTGTTATTTTAGGACTCGTTCCCAGAGAGGTCCCAGCGCACAGAGAAAAGGCTTGTTTTCCCTCACCGATTTAAAACGCAATCTGACTCAGTGGGGCTAATTCTGTTGTGCTTATTCAGGAGATGATTTCTCCTGAGGATAAAGAGGGAAGTGAAGCAGGTTTTGGTTGTTTTTTTCCCCCACTCAACCCTCCTCTTGTCTCCCTTGTTGGAGTGCAAGGGGGTTTGACCACAACTGTTACCAATTGGCCCTGGTGTGACTGACTGTGTATAGAGAGTAGTGCTTTGTTGCCAACCAACACACACACACACACACCCCTGGATGTAACTAGAACTTCACTTGGCACACACAGGGCACTCAGCATGATGATACAACTCAAGGCAATTATGGTATTTACAAGAAGTTCCACAGTCTTGGAAGATTTTCTTTCAACTTCTCTCCTTTTTCCCCCCCTCTCTCTCTCTCTCTCTCGGCTGCGTATAGTAAACAAACTCACCCTGAGGATCTGTGAGGATTAGGGCGAGTTTCACTCAAAACCTCAGTTTTACCAGTTTTAAACCCCAACAAATCATTTGATTGCCTGCTAACTAAACAAAAAAAAGAACAAAATTAAAGCTGCGAGCAGCAATGAACGGGTCCTCGCTCACCCACGCCAGTCGGGGCCAAGCGGGACCGCCAGTAGGTGGCGCGTCTACTGCGAGTGAAAATAAGCTTGGCGATATCCTCAGGCTGCGACTTGTAACAAGCACGACAAGTTTGGGGCAGATTAGAGCAAGTCCAGTTGAGCCAGTGGGTGGCACTTTGAGAATGTGAACAAATACATGCACCATGTGTCTCTATGTGAAGTGTAGACCACGTTGTGTAAATTACATGTGAATCTGATGCATTTTAGGCTCATTTGTTTTGGCCAGTAGGGGGCGCTTTGAGAATGTGAACATATACATGCATCACGTGTCTCTACGTGAAGTCTAGACCACGTCATGTAAATAAAAGGTAAAAAAAAAAAAAAAAGTGATGAAAAATGTTGCCCTGGCCTGGATTTGAATACATAACTCCCGCACTCAAGACCAGTGTTTATCCCACTGCGCTACTGGTTTACTGAAAAAAATATGATCGGAACTCGTATAGCTAGAAAATATTAGTGTCTAAAACTTAATGTCATTTTATTTGTTTCTTACCTTTTGTGTGTTTTATTGTCTTCTGCAGGAGCAAATAAATGCTGGAAAAGAAATCATCCGAGCAAACTTCTTCCCTGCCCAATACAAATCTGTTACATATATAAATATATAGATACAGATATAATTATTTATATATTGTGTCTATAAATATATAGTTTATATTTAAAACAAATATGTATTTAATATATATATATATATATATATATATATATATATATATATATATATATATATATATATATATATATATATATATATGTCGTCAGTCGCTCTGACCCTAAAAAGGCAGAAATGGGCAAATATGAGAAATAATCCTACAAATGCATTTGGTCAATCTGACATGTGAGCAGCGAGGACTCATAAACACAGCCACTTTCTTTTCCTAAAAATCCCATACCATGACAATAAAAAAGCCAGTGTATTTAATCATAATGGGCTTTCTATTATTGTATACATATTCACACTGGTGATGGATAGTTAATGACTTGATATGTGCACCAACAGTTTGAGGAAAAAGCCACGATATTTTTCACCCTGGGGCCAACGCATCAGAAATCAATGAATATTAAGTAACATTTCTCTGAAATATGATGCATGGAACTGCCCACTTAAGCAAAAAAGATGGGAAATCAACGACATTTAAGATATGAAGGATATTATTGCTGTGAAAAACAATGCAGGCTACTACAAGAGACATTCTGGTCATGTAACTGGAATCACCGCCCCGTGGTTGTGCATGCCTCCGCCAACCAGTGATGTTTACATCCATGTCTGTCCAAAATGTGTTTTATGAGAGCACATTGATCTTTGAACACTGGAATCGAATCAGTTCATCCTCGAGTCCAAGTGGACGCTTGTGCCAAATTTGAAGAAATTCCCCTCCAGGCGTTCCGAACATATCGCGTTCAATAAATGGGTCGAACGTGAGCTCACAGTGACTTTCGACGTCCAAATTCTTATCAGTTCATCGTGGAGTTAAGGTGGACGTTTGTGCCAAATTTAAAGGAATTCCCATCCAGGTTTTCCTGAGATATCGCGTTCACGAGCATGGCCGGCGCTGCGCTGATTTTATTTTTGCCTGCCTTTATTAAATTCCCAAAAGAGACGATGTCCCCAGATCGGAACAGACCTGCACCATTATGCATTATGCACTTATCACGTTTATTTTTGATTGCAGTGACTCCACACCGTATCTCTGTTTAGTATCTACCCAGTTTGACTGTCTTTCTGAACAAATTGGTGCACATATGTTGGTGGGGCTTCTGAGGGCATCGCCATGCAAACAATTCGCCCTTCCCACATCTGGCCTTCTGAAGTGCAGGGCCACATGTGTACAGATTAGTCTCACTGTTGGATATCATCACGGACCCCGGCCCCAATGAATCTCTGAGTCCCTCCAAAAGGACTGACAGGCTCCCCCGGTCAAAACTTTTGGAGCTAACATATCCTTTATTGCATCATTAGACTTTCTTTTTTTTCCTGTCTTAGGGTATTGGCTAGCTGAGTGATGATAAACATCTTGCTTCAAGCAGCCACGGCCACATTTGCCAATGATGAAAACACAGCGTTGTTTATTCATGTTGTGGAGCAGCACGCTCGTTCAATGAAAACTTTGTGTTGGACCTGTCATTGTCAACCTTGGAATAAATGTAACTTCACTACTCCAGCAGACGAGGTTGTAGCCCAATGACCTCTAAATATGCACTTCAAACTGTACCGGCATCTCTCCGATGAATCAGAATCAAGTATTCTCATGACAATGGTTTACAGAGAGGCACTTTGTGAAGTCATATCGTCCTGCGAGGACTTGTTCTTGGTTTCCAAATTACCCCAAAAAAATGTGAACTCCAAACTGAATCTGAGGAGGACGGAAAGCCGTACGAATAAACCAAACACCCGGAACCGTAGTGACCCACCACTTTGACAACCATTACATATGTGGCCTCCACATTTCCAGCCTTAATCCCAACCACTTGTGTGCCAGTTTGAAACTGAAACCGGCTGTGTGTCCACGGACAGTTTCACCTCCCTGACCCTGCTGGGTTCACCCCGAGATCCATCAACGCACATGATGGACACCGAAAAAACGAACGACCAGCTGATGAATGAATTTCTCGGCGTTGAACCTCCATTTGAAAGAGCACACTTCAAAAGGAAAAAAGGCACATAAATTGAGAAAAGGCCTGGGCACTAGTTCAGTTTCAGCACGCACAGACCATTGGGTTTGTGCTCGCTCGACTCCAAAGACAAGGTCCGTGTGAATTATGGGAACGCACCAAAGTTATGTAGAGAACATCAGGTTTCTTATGCTATTACTATCTTAAGCATGCTACCATGGTGAGCAGGTTGGTAAGGCGATAAGCTTGTACATATTCATACGTCACTTTTCATTCTTTCTTTCTTCATTCATTCTTTCAACATGCGTTTCCTTCCTTCCAACAGTTGCCCATCCTATGACGCTCCAACGCACCGCTGCGATCAGACAGAATAATTCATATCTGGGCCTTTTCAGGGGCATCGCATGACTAGAATTGCACTTTTTTTAAAACAACCTGGAAACTGGAAATGATCAACACTGTGCACATGAACAAAAAGATAGAACAAGGTGAGTCACGCTGTCATCTTACGATACCGGCTGAATAAAAACAAAACCGTGCAGGCAGAATAAGAGATGTCGGGCAAGCGTCGTTGGCTGTAATGGGTTTGAACAATTAGGAGCTTGGGCTGTCCAAGACAGCTGGAAACCATCTATATAATGCACGCAATGAATTAAGATCAAACCCATAATGGCAACCACAGATTACAAAAAATAAACAGAGCCTTTTCAGCCTTTCACACAAACGTAGGGCTGCCAGATTCATCAGACTCCCTCATCTTATTTGGGGGGTTTTGAATGCAACAAGAATGAATTGAAGAGTGACCGGTGCGTTACATACAATTAACCCGCATGTGATCGGCTCTGTCATTTTAGGATTATTGGGAAACAAGGATATATACATATATACACACACACATACATATATATATATATATATATATATATAGACACACACACACACACACACACAAACAGCATGGAGGAGAAGTCTGATCATTAGCAGGTTTTACGTCATCACCCCTCTTATGGCCAGGTGCCACCGAACAATGTGTGCATGATGAGCATGAGGGTGCCAGCAGCGGCAGCGGCAGCGGCAGCGTGAGGCAGGGACCACCCTGTCACTGGCACCGCACCTCCAGACCAGCCGCTGTTACACTTCATCACTATCGCCACACTTCATTAGCAAGGATACCAAGGAGGGGGAGGGGGAGACTACAAATGAACTACTGGTATATTAGGTAAACCCAATGATTGATGACAAAGTGGGTTATTTAAAGGTTGCATACTTTTGACCAACTCCGGGCACCAGACTAACTTTTCCACTGGTAGCACCGGTGCTACCAAGTTTCTTTTTTATTGGTACAGCGGTAGGTGACTGGTCTCTCCCTGCTATCCGTGGTCCGAACCTCTCGCATCTCTCCTTCCTTGTTTAGCTTTTTATTTGTTTTTATTAACCAGCTACAGACATTTGGAACCGACAACAGCTCAATGGATTATTTTGTAAAGTCCTGTGTGTCCTTGTCTACATGTACAGTACCAGTCAAAAGTTTGGACACACCCGCCACAAAAGCTTCAGCCACTACAGCACTGGTGGTCACTAACAAGCGGACCTCGATCCGGACCCAGACGCCGTTGTCTCTGGATCCTCGACCGAAAACCCACCGATAATTGAGTGATCACATCTTCATGGATCACTTATCTTTCCCCGGCGCATGCTTTTCTCGCCTTTCCCGCTCTCGTTCTCCGGTCCCGGAAACGCACCGACCAATTACACGCATTGTAAATCATCTCACGTGATCCTCCTCGGCCAATCACACATGTGTATTCTGTTAAGCCCCGCCCTTATGGGGTCAGCTCAGTCTCAATAATTGCAAATGCACACAGAGATTTACAAATGCAAACACAAAGATTTACAAATGCGCACAGAACAAGTTACACATATGTTTGATTTACAAATGCACACAGAAGGATTTACAAATAAATTAGACTCACAAATGCACGCAGAACAACGTGTCTGTGTTTATTTATTTGTCAATCGCACTGCATTTGTTTGTGGATTCTTCACATGTGTGTGTGGATTTATGAGACTCCTCTGCTGTGGCTAGATACGCAAATGCATTTTTTCAACATAGACCTAGCTGTAACCAATCAGATGTCGCCCTCATTTTCAGCCAATCACATGAGCGCATCTCCCCCTCCCCTCCCCACGGGGCTGCCAGCGTTACAGTTGCACATTTGCAGAGGGATACACAATTAATGTACACCCCCACCCCACATTGTTGTAATTCATGACAACAAGGAAGTTATTGTAAGTCATTGAAAGTTCAGTATAATCTTGTAAATCTTGTAGAAAATCTTGGCGCGGCACGAATGACGAGAATAGAGCGAAGCAAAAAGTTCACCCGCTGTCATTCAAACGTCGTCGGTGAAAGTCACCGAGCTGTGTGAGCCCACGGGTGATGTTATGTATAAATATATAAATATGATATTAATGTTATGAACCCAAACATGAGGGCGTTAGATGTTCCGACGTTTATGGGATGTCCACAACAAGTATAAAGCAGAAATACTGGATGACAGAAGTTATAACTGTTTCCACGGAGTAAAGCCACGGAGATAAGCCACGCCCCCTCTAAGGCGCAAATAAAGCGAATGACGCTCATGTGATTGGTTGAAAATGAGGGCGATCTGATTGGCTACAGCTAGGTCTGTTTTTAAAAAAAATGCATTTGCGGATCTAGCCACGGCAGAGGAGTCTCATAAATCCGTACACACATGTGAAGAATCCACAAACAAATGCAGTGCGATTGACAAATAAATAAACACAGACACGTCGTTCTGCGTGCATTTGTGAGTCTAATTTATTCGTAAATCCTTCTGTGTGCATTTGTAAATCAAACATATTTGTAAATTGTTCTGTGCGCATTTGTAAATCTCTCTGTGTGCATTTGCAATTATTGAGACTGATCTGAAAAAGCTTTTAGCTCCTCCCCCAAACCGAATGTTTTAGCTCCCCACAACCTTTTTTTTCGCAGAAATAACTGCTCAATCAAAGTCATGCAACAAAAAAACGACACATTGTTGCTGTTTATTTTTTTTTAAGTTTCATATTTCATGTATTGTTTTAGAAATGCATTAATGGAAAAACATTGACTTAAAACAGTTGTGTTTTCTTTAACCTTTTTTAGAGGATGAATCCAAATTGTTTGGTGACCCCTGACCTCTCCTCTACCAGTCTTGTGTATAGAGCAAATAGTAAAAGATACAATTGCATTACTTATTAAACAAAAGGGCCATACAGTCTGTTGACATTCTTCAAAGAGGATAATCATGATAATAATAATCCATTTTATTTGTATAGGGCCTTAAAAAGGTACTCAAGGCACTTTACATGGTAAAGACAAAGTTAAAAAAAAGACTTTTTCACTAGTATCACAGCCTAAATGCAGATTTAATTAATGGGTTTTAAGTGCGGTTTTGAAAGTGGCGAATGACAGAGATATCGTGAATACGCCCAGCATGTCAAACTAAAGATCTGATTGGTTGAAGACTATGACAATCAACGATAACGTCCCCATGTACTTTAATCTGCCAAGGCTACCTAGAGGGCCTCGGGCCTCTCTTCTTACATAGAGACATAGAGGTGACATCTGATTGGATAAAAGCTCTCCTTTAAACATGCTAAACTGGAAGCAGAGCAACAAAATAAGCTAATAGGGAAAAATAATTATAATACATGTAGTCTATTCTATTCCGTTTTAAATCAAGCCTTTATTTTACTTGAAAAAAAAGAAGATAATGTAATTATTATTAGAGTATGTATTATTTATAATGTATCCAGTTCAATTGGAAATTTGTAATAATAAATATTGTTTCGATGTTATTCAATTGAACTTTCTTTATTTAATTTGACAGTCATTGGTTTACGACATACAGACTTTAATACAACTGTTAGCTACTTCAATACATATGGCACAAAATCATAGAGCGAAAATGTGACATTATTGTGATGTCGCGGACCTTTGCATGAGGACATCTCTAACCGGACCTCGCTGAATTTTAGTTGAATATCGCTGCACTAGAGCCTTGTTCCGCTCTCAGCCGCCACAGGATGGCCGAGAGGACTGCTCTGTATATTCGTCACGTATTTGCTGTGCTTTTAGTTTGTAGAAAGTTCTCTTCACAAATATGTTATTTTGTATGAAAGGTTTTGTAAAAAGAAAGTTGTTTTGTACATGGAGAACAAAACGCTGTACAACAGTTAGACCCGAATGACAATTGAAGGGGCCGAAAGGTCATTAGTCAAATTAATTGGATGATTAACATCAAAAAGTGCAGATTTAAAAAGGAATAAGTTCCTGTTTCAAGTGCACAAACATGCCTGTAAAAAGATTGAATATTAACAGGTGTGTTAATATTACCAGCTATCGTTAAAACATCACAATAGAAATAGAAGGTTAGTTCAGGGTTAGCAGTATTGGAATTGGATCAATGAATATCAGATGGACAAAATATGGACAAACAAATCAAAGTATAAAACTATTCAATCCAACCACCGAGTAAACTGCACAGGGCCCCAAATATGTAGAGCTCAAACGCACCGTTATGTTTAAAGAATAAGCTGATAGGGGAAATACAAAAACTAAGGTTATTTTGGGGGAAATAGTTGCAACAGTATTCTCCTCTGGCACGTAACACTGTGGGGACTTTGACCAAACACAAGTTGTATTCAAGTAATTCTTCTTCTTCTTTTGGGGCCAAAACTATTACAAACGTAAAGAATAAATTTAGTGTCTGAATTGTACTCTTTTTGTCTCTAAAATAGTCATCATTAAAAGGAAAGAAAAATCCTCAACATACCAGGTGTGTCCAAACTTGTGACTGGAACTGCACATCATGCGGTATTTGCTGCTGCTAGACACAGGAACCACGCGGAAGAGGGCACCAATGATAATGATCACAATGCACTTGCATGAATGCTACCCTGTGAAGTTTTAAATTGCACGCTCCCAAATGCATATGCAACCATTTTGGATGTACTCCAAAGCCCTGGATAAACTACGAGATACATTTGTTGTTTGTTGTTTATTGGGCAGTGACGTGTTACAGTTTGTAACCTAAACCAGAAACGGAAAGAAACTTAAAACAATCAGGTTTGAAGTGGAATGGCATTCATCCAAAACAACAGATGTTTTCTGACGTGTCCGATGACAATGTATTGAACATTGTAATCATCTTTAACTTATCAATATTCAAATATATATATATTTTTTTTTAAATAAATGTTTGTATTACTGCCTTGCCTTGAACCTTTGTAGAAATACACTTTTTTTCATCCTTTATCCTCTTTTCAAGTATGACTATTGCTATTTAATAGGAGAGGTACCGTCATTAGCCATGTTGGGCTTCCAACCTCTTGCACAGTGTTTCGCTGGCTTTTTATATGTGTACACATGTGCAAATAAAGAAACAAATAAAACAACTTCTGACAGTCTCCAAGTGTGTTTTCCCAATAACAAGCCGTAGTAGTTGTCCTAATCATGACCGAGTTGTAAACAAAGTAAGAAAAAGACAAAAGAGAGAGACAGAGTTTCTCACTGGCTGAACAACTGTGTTGTAATTGAAATGATCTGAGTCTAATAACTCAACATCCCCCACGGTGAGTGGAGCTTCCTGGCAATACGTCGACCGACCGACCGACTGAGGAGTTATGGAGGGACTTTGATCTCAATGCCAGAGCCCGTTTCACTCATAATGCACTCACACGCATGGAGACACATGTGCTCCCATGCACAGACGCTGACACAAACACACACACACACACACACACACACAGGTCTATGAGCATCATACAGACTTAAACTTCCTGGATCTGACACGCTTCCGACAAACGGAAGAGGAGTCACCTCTATCATGCCGTTCAGGGGGAGAACGGGAGCGGTGAGAAACACAGAGCTCTATCATCTCCGATGGAGATGTTTTATTGTGGAAAAGACAGTTCAGGGCCAGCTGGTATTTATCTGCTAAAGATCAATGGGGGTGCGGGACATGAAACATCACAGAGTTGTTGTTCGGCCTAGAATACTCTCAGATAAGGACGGGATCGGTGGACTTTACTTTGGAACGTGCACTGTGCGTGAGCATCTTTCAATATGGATCTCAGGTTCAAAGTCCTAATAAGTGGCGCTTCTGATAGCCACTTCTGATAGCGGTGGCTCGAAAACAATTCAGAAGCGGTTCGTAGAGAAGCAAAAACACGCAGGCTATGGTGACTTTCAAATGCCTTTTCCCTTTGTGGCAAAAGAAACGCTCTCCGGGAGCAAATATCCTCGTGCTCAAGCGAAGGAGAGTGGTGGGAAATGGAGATGAGAGGAAACGCAAATGCGCCATGCACAGAGGGAGACACTCCCTGGAGTACAACGGGGTGCAGGACGGGGGACAAAACACGACGTGGCCACATGAGGACGGGAACCAAAGATAAACGCAAACTGAAGAGGGCCTTACATGACACACACACAACCCGATCTAGACGTACTGCGCTTTAACACGCTAATGCCAATAACTTGTGTGTGTGCGACTCTGGACCTAGAGGCAGTGCTATAGGCATAACAGAGGTTGGCACATCGGATGCACGTAATTGCTGAAAATCATCTTGAGTATGCGGTGGATTTTGGGTAATTGCGCCCTCGTGGAGGCCAGAGTAAATGTTTTGCCAACAGCGCGGCTGGAACAACTTCCCATCCAGAGAGGAAACGGCCTCCCACATAGCTTGTGCACAGGAGCGGAGTGGGGCACCGAACATGCAGACAAGAACATATATATATGACGCAAGGAGCCCGCACGCTCCAACTGTGGGCTACGTTGGTTTAGAAGACGCGGCTGGATGCACAGACAATAAAGAAATGGAGGCAAACCCACACCGCACATGAGACCCGTGAATGAATGGCACGCACGAATGAGCGCCGCGGTGCGAGTCCCGTCGTCGTTGTCGTCCGGCGGCTCTGAGGTCCTTCTGGGCAATACAAGCGGCAGCCGTTCAAACAGCTGCACCTACAGCTGTTGTGGGACTACCAAGCTCCTCCGAGCTGAAAGGGAGGAGGAGGAGGAGGAGGAGGAAGAATTAAACTAATGAGCAAATCCTGTGACTACCCTCCGCGTCAGCCATGAAACTTGGATCCCTACACCACTGAATCAATTCCATCCCACGAAGGGCAGAAGCACAGAGCTGTGAATCACTCCACACTAGAACCAGGACTCAAACTGGGGTGCCGCCGCCGTCAACTCTAGCGCCCACTAGTGGGTCCACGAGGGAGTAGAGACGGATGGCTCATGATTTTCTCTTTCCATTGTAATCTCATTTGAAAGTTCACGGAAGTGAATGACTCGAGTGCAAATTGATGTACTTATATACTATATTGTTTGTGTTAACTTAGGCCACATGACACATTTTTAGCAGTGGTTAGGAAATTGTATGCAAAGTTTACAAACAATTTAAATACGTATTTTAAGGCCAACAAAGAGAGTTTAATATGTCATGTCAAAACAATAACAGAAATAAATACTTTATAAATTGTAACAAGACTTTCACTTGTGTATTACCTTGGAACACAAACAAGAAACGACATAACACTGCATTAAGAAATCAACAAACAAGTGTTATAAAAACTAGACCTGAGTAATTCCATATAAACCTTTCATGTGTTTTTGCGTGTGCGTTAGTCTGCTCTATGCCCACACTAAAACACTTACAGTCTCGAAAGTGTAACAATGGCAGCTTGGAAACAGATGAGAATGATTAGATAACGGATCAAAAGCCTTTGTTCTTTTTCTAGGGGGCCTCGCTCGCTCAAGCGGCGCAGCTCTGTGAAGTGTCCATAACACGGTAAACGGACGTCAACATTTTACACACAAAATAAAGACCAATAAAGGGCCTCTTATTTAAATTGTGAGGCACACTTAGGTTTTTCATCTTTCATCTCGGGGGGGGGCATTCTCATCCTCAGTATGGCCTGTAGATTGTGTCTGGCACACATGCGGGATTATCAGATAACACATGAAACGCTTCCCACTTAGAAAGGTGACTTCTTCTTTTTTTGTGCAAAGACTTGCAACGGTTTCTAATGGGACAGATAACAATATCGCTTTGAAGGTGAGGCGATAGCATCGCTTAAATGTCCCTCCCGTCAAATACCTCTCGAATGCAATAACAGAGCAGTAATGTTATGTCTATGTTACGTTGTGCTGATATTTGAGTGCAAATTATCAGATATCAAAATACTGAGTACACAACCATTTATTTTTACGTTGCAATATCTATGATAATAATAACTTAAAATCAGTTCCGTTTGCCTTTGAAAGAAAAATCTCCCTCCAAGTGTCTTACTTTCTTTTTCGCTCTCTCCATTTCTTACACTCGCCCTTGTTTTTCTCTCTCGCCCTCGCTCCATCTCGCCCCCTTATACTCTCAGTCTTCCCGTCTTTGCACAGTGCAACTGGAAGATGAGCCCACCCTGCTCTTTACCGCACTCCAGGTGTGTGTGTGTGTGTCGGTGCGTATGCGTCTGTGTGAGAGGGCAACCTCAGACCCCATCCCATCTCGGGCCGGCCGGTGGGCAGACACATCAACGTGGTCCGTGTGCCAGCAACAGCCCCAACAATGTCCTGGACATGTGGTGTCGACTTTCAGCACACAAACACAATGACCTCACACTCTGACGAGGCACTTGTACACTCAAACACACACACACACGCCAAGTGCTGAAGAACAGATGTATACACACACATAAACACATGAAAATGCCCAGCAGATGAAGGTGCAGCCCCCCCCCCCCCCCACCCCACACCTTGTGCTTAAATGGGAACCACGTGCTGGCTTTCGGTCGAGGCAGACCCCGGTAAAGTAAGTCCTTCCACTCATTATGTGGGATGACCCATGCTTCCCCGAGGCTAAGGGGAACGCGAAGGCGGCTCTCGGCTCGCCGGCCTCTTTGAACGTGGCCTCCAAACCGGAGCGGTTAGCAATTAAATAAACAGAGGAGGAGGATTTGTTCCCGCTGTCACTTGCGTTCGCCAAACAGGGAACCTGCTGGCCCAAGCCTGAGTCAGTCTAAGGTACCGTTAAATGGCAGGGAATCCTTCGCCCAGAGCCAAAGGAACTGCCAGCAGAAATTCAGCAGAGGCTCCCAACCACCAATACCACCAACACATCGGGCTAATGCGCTTCCCCTGGACAATCCGCCCGCAAGAGCTCTCCAGGGAAAGATTACAGCAAAGCATCAACATCAGTTTGCCGTTAAATTGTACACATACCACACGCAGTAGTCTATGCCCCCCCTTCCCCTCCAAACCACAAAAAAACTAAACATAGCAGTGTCTTGGCTGCGCAGACAAATCCTTTAGAGCAGGTAATCCAGTAATATCCGCATAATGATGACTTCATGTTCTCCATATGATTGATGTATTACCACACATTCAGAGGTACACAGTGATGGCCAATGGCAACGGTGTGTGTCGGTGTGTGTGTGTGTGTGTAACTGTGCAAATGTGATCAGGGCGTTCCTGCGTACAGAGAGGCTTCCTCTCAGTGACGCTTTCGTGAACGTTCTTATCTCTTTAAAAGTTATATTGTGAGATTTTCCACATGATTCTTATAGCGGACGGTATTAACCGCGTAGTGGCATTGCAACCTTAAAGGTACGTTAAAGTGTGCTTATGCTGACATGCACCTGTATGGAACATCAATATTTATTTTTGTTTTGGAAAAGCTTCAAAACTATGATTTAAAAAGGTGATTTATGGTGCACACTCCCCTCCAGTTGGTCCAATAGAGTGAGGCCGCCTACTCAGAACCACCCAGTGAATGAGTATAAGAGTGACATGTCAGTCTACCACCACAGCAAAAAATGCAGACACCCTCCATTAACTGTATTGTCTAATAATAGCATTGCAGCTTCGTACCACTGCAGTGTGGGTAGTATATGTCGGCATTCAACCTCCTCCCACGCCGCCAGCGCCTAGAGCTGAGACTTCCCTTTCCCGTGTCCCCCGGGCCAATGGGACCTTATTTCGGAAAAAGACATGTATGATAATCAACGGTGAGAGTGGGGCATGAATTACACACAATCACACATGATTTGTCAATTGAAAAGATCATGTTGCGAGTCACAAGACAGTCGCAGTTTAATTTGGTTTTGTGTGAACTAGCTCGGTAACCCCCAAAATATAACCTTGTCTTACCCGACGTGTTTTATCCAGTGACTCTTTTGTATCAGCCGGGAAGAGAAAGATGGAGCGCAGACAGTTGTCCATCCCGGTACAAAACACACAGGCATCGTAGCTTCAGAGAGAGACGTCAATGGCGTGACTTTTGGGTGTGTCGTCTTGAGAATTACATATTTTCAAGACAAATATTTGTCTCTCATCGTTGCCTTCTGTCCACATTGTTTCCAAAATAAGGTCCCATGGCAGTCCACCAGACGGGGCAGGACTTCGCCTCACTACCAGCAAAGGCTCCCTTTCAATAATAGCTAGTAAAATGGTAAAAATGGTTATTGAACTTAACCTGCTTATGACGAATGATTAATACATTTATATACTCTTATTATAAAGATTGCAGAATCCCAGTATTAACATCACAATAAAACCCATAGTGCCAGCTAAATCCTCTCTAATGTCCACTAAGACAGTATTAAAAAAAAGTGATTACCCAAAGACATGAGACCAAACCCTTCAAAGAACACACACATAGCCCAATAAGTGTTTGTTTCCAAGTGGTGTGTCATCATCTGTTTTTAAAGATGGTGGTGGGAAAGAACCGGTGAAATCATACCGTCCTGGATTCCTTTTTTTCCCTTCCTTATTAGCGTATGTGTCAAGTGATAGTTTGTGAGAAAGCCCGCCAGCATGGTGGCTGTGCGTGCTGTGAAGGATGGATGGAGTAGGGAGGAGAAGGGAAAACCACCTCGCCCAGTCTATGCACGAGCCCGTTGATGGACATCTGGTTGTGATCCGCGTCTGCAGATGAGCTGAGCAGAACCGGCCACACCACATTCCTGCGTCATACCGTAAATTGGTCTTCACTAGGTGCCTCTCTCTATTATATACGTAATGACTGTGGTGTGCGAACATATGGGCGTGTGCAGGTGAGAGAGAAAGAAATGAAGGTAAGGCCATAAGAGGATCTTCGACCATAGGAAGTGTAGAACCGGTCTACCGAGGTCATGTGACTGGTTCAAAAGGAAATGGCGATCGCGGTTTGTTGTTATGGTGACAACACGTCCTGGCTAGTTAGTGAGGTAGCGTGTCCGCCTGCGCTGCTGCTGATCAGCTGACTAGTTTTCTGTAACCCATGTAGCAGTATAGCATGGTGGAATTAGCGAGCTAGCTAACGTGCCAGCTGTCCGCTAGTAAGCTAGCTGGCTTGTTAAATCCACCATGCTTTAATGCTACGCTGGTTACAGGAACTGTTGTCTATTCCTGTAGTCTGAGAGTTTCTGCCACTGGCTTTGTAATGTGGGCCTTTCCTGCTTATGACTTTCACCAGCACACATTTGTTCCAGATGGATCGAGCTAAATCAAAGCCATGATACGGCAACAAAGCTTTCAGCTTGTAAAGCAGAGAGCATGAAGGAGGGAAACCTCCTAGTACAAAAGCCTCCTACATGTTGGCATCTATTAATAACAAATGACATAAGAATGACGAACCCATTCTTAGTCCTCTGTTGAGCGGCAACTATTTTACTGGAAGCACACAAAACAATTAAAGTACTCCAGCTTTGTCTTATAATCGTTAGTTCAGCTTGAAGATATAAAAATGTAAATATGAATTTATCTATATTTAAAACTATGTTAAAACGTTTGATTGAGATAGGGGTCTTGTAAAGTGCTGCTGCTTCCTGGGCAAACATGGTTTACAAGCTTTGCCTATATGATATAGGCACGAAATATATCAGCGATATCTTGTGTGGCTGTGAAATGTCTTCCATAAGCAACAACTATGTCAAAAATGAAACATAATGCTTATAACATATGGGGTTGCTTTAATAATCAAAGCCAGGAAAGACTATTTTCTCTCCATTGTCACTGAATAACATTTCTTTTAAAATCAGAAGTGGGAGTGATGGAAAATAAGCCCCTGGCACTGAGCCACTTTGTCAGAAAAAACACATAAGGAAACATTCAGAAAACTGTTTTATGTATGGGTTTTTCACTCAATCCACAATAGACGTTCACATTCAGATCAGTGACTGATTGTGGTACCATTACATGACCATGAAGAAATGAAAGCCAGTGCAATCGCTAAAGAATCTCTTTTGTTCTGACTCCCATCTGAAACGCTGGAGAAAGGACACATGAAACCAATCAGGGGCATTAAAAAAGGTACAACAGGTTGCATTTTCAGACAATGAAGAAACCCAAAGTCTAAAATCACACTTTCGGAGTGATAAAAAGGGGGCATCAATCCACTGAGGGAAACAAAAGAAGGCGTGATTGATGAAATGTCTCAAGATGTTTTTCTTTGGCGTCCAAAAATGTTAATTTCCTTGCTGCGCCTAAACAGGATTATTCATCACTTGGCTGTGACCCAAGTCCCTCATCTCATTGTTAGCTCCCTCTTCTTCGCAACTCTATCAGTGAGACACCAACAGGCCTCCGACAGAGATGGATGCCGGGATGGATAGATAGAGGAATAAGGACACAAGGGCTCATGATTGATTGTACCCTTGTTAGGATGCGTGACACAGGAGGCTGGGCCTGGTGACTTGCGGTGCATCTTCATTTGGCCATCATTCCATCCCACATCCCCTTTTGGGAATCTCTGAAAACAGATCGAATCTTCAACGAGTATGAGATTGATGACATTTCGTTCTGCAGTAGGCCTAAGGCCGAGTAGATAGAAAAATGTTCTGGGGAAAACTTTATGCATTCCACAAGTGGTTCCATCTAGAAACATCCCAGAACAAATTGGAAACTTAATCCGTTTACCTGCTCAGAAAATCAATGAGAACCAAACTGGTGGCTTTATAACATCGGTATCAGTGGACACGTCTCAGACTGGAAATGAGGGGAATGAAAATATGCCACACACGATGGGATTTAACAGAATAGGATGGAGGGACTGGAGTCCCCCCGCTGCTACTCCATCAAGCTGTCAGAGCTACGTTACCATGGAGCCCACACTGTCACTAACTGCACTTGCTGAATTAATGTTATCTAATTTTTGGGGGAAATTAAAGAAGCAATTTTAGTGAGAAGCAGACAGAAAGGTCTACAATGTGCTTTTAAAAGGATAAAACCACAATGTCAAACTGATTCAAGACGTAAAATAGGTTAAAAAGATAAAGATAGAAGCTAAAGCCTACAGATCACATTGTAAAAGTGAATTACCACATCACCTGGTGACAGAGACAGAAGACAGTGAAATAAAGGAACAACACATGTTCCTGTAAAGCCGGACCGGTCTTTATTCATTGTTACAATCAATGAGAAGCAAAAGCAAAGGGCGGCGTTGGCCAGTGCTACGCTATGATGGGCGAGTCTGTGTTCAAGGGCGGGACCTAGCAAAGGGTCAATTAAAGGCATAGCATCAAGTAAATGCTCATATCCATGTGTATACCTATATCAAAGGATTAAAAAACATTTGCTGTTGTCCTTTTTTATAACGTGTATTGGGTTATGCTTTGGGTTTTTTTTAAACTTTGGATTTGCCAAAACAAGCAATTGGTATATGCCATGTTGGAATTTGATCACTTGGTAATGGGCATTTGGCATTGTTGGTATATTCAGAATAAATTATAAATTAATAAATTAAATTAGAATACACAAATATGCAAATAGTCCTTATTTGCAGCCCGACAGAGTACAAATTGTGGCCTAAGGCAAAGCAAAATAAAAGGCATGTCGAAAGTTGGCATGTTCTTATGTAAAATAGACCAAATAACATTAAAGAGTGAGTGTGCTAACCCTCCATCATGTAAGGTTCTCAATAATTCCCAAAAAGTTAAACACCAGCCAGCCGACCTGGTGGTCACACAAAGTGATGTCCTGTTTCGCGGCTCATTGCAAGCTTGACATTCCTCCGATGACGACACTCTTTTGAACATCACATAATGACCCTGCGCATTTCCATTTGCCGTCTGGAAAGCACTACTCACTACTACCGGCCTCGCCTTCAAACAGAGCGATTAAAACAAACAATAAATCAATCTGCAACTCTAACCACGACGACTTTCTGCCCAGTGCCATCATTAGTGTGGTTTATTTGCTCACCGAGCTGTTTCTAAAAGCAGAAGCAAGCGCAGGGGCTGTGTCCTCTGATGGCTGATGTCACCGTGCTGCAGCAGCCTCTCTCCTCTCTCGCTCGGCTGTTTATTTGGAAGTCATTAGTGCTGTCCAGCCTGGGCCTTATACATGCTCTGCTGACGCAAAATCGGTGGTCTAATTATTAGCAAGGAGTCCATGATTGGAGCGAAGCCTCTCTTAAGCGGCTGGCTTACTAACAGAGAGGACGCGTGGCAGGTAACAAACTTTTATCTTGAGAATAAATGGAGGACAAAGTGCTTTAGAAACACTCCCACTATGAAAAGGTATGTTATGTTTAAGGGGCCATGAATTATATATTAAATCCCTCAATGGGAAGTGCATAATAATGAAAACAACTTTACCTTAATAAAGTGGCAGCTTGCGCTTTGTAGTTTTTTTTGCAACGAAAGGCTCCAATTGGCAGTAGCAAACATTTTGAACCCATGATAAAAGATAGTTGATTACATAGAGGCATTATTTAAAAACATTTTTTTATATATGCTTCCCTGACACTATTCTGTAATATTGCACATGGATATTAAGTTATTTTAACCTTGGTTGCAGAACTTACCGCATTATATTCCCTTTAACAAAAGGTGACAATAAATCCATAATTCATTTGACAATTTCTGACAAAAAAATTAAAAAGAGAATATGATGCTGTTGCTGCCCGTTTTTATCAGAGCATAGTTTTCAATGAGGATATTAATAATCAACCATTATTTGACATTAAGGATTTTGAGCGTTTAATGCAATCAGCTAAAAGGTGATAAGAAACATAAATTAAATGACTACAGCTGCTCCACCATGAAAAGGTCAGACCACCTCGAGTGAGCCTGGGCCGTCGTTGTCGTACGTCTGGCAGACACACAGCGGACAACCTCACAGCTCAGCTAATTGATGCGGTGCAGCCTCACTGGGAGAGCGGCTGCATGCGACCACGGCGGTGTAGGCAGTGGTGTCGGGTGCGGTTGTATCGTAACAGTTTTACGAGAGTACAAGCGGGACTACATCACTCTCCTGTTTTCGGTCTTTAGATGAGATCCCAGAATTCAGGATTTTTATAAGAGCATTCCTAAGAGGAGAATATTTGTATTCCGTCAAGCGGGCTGTAGTATTTACAGGGTTTCGTCCGCCTATGGTACAAGTTCATTCTGTGCTTAATCACTCTGGATAATAGAGAAAGGCGAGTGAGTGAAAGGCTTATTTGAAGGTTGTTAAATAAGCAAAGGCTCCATCTAAAATGTGTTCCAGAAGGTCTCAATGCAAATGAGGGTCTGTCTGTCGCCAGCGCCGGATACACTGTACACTTTGTGGCTATTACTGGGTTCTCCGTACAGATAGGAGTGATACCAAGAAGTCTGAATAATGTGCGATAGTTAATGTGAGAACACATCTGCTAGAGCTGTCAGGGGTCTTGAGGTCTATTAAAAAAAGAAGGTCTGGATGTGGAGACAAACACAACAGACCCAACGGCAGTGGGTCGATTCGTAGGAGTGCTTCATGTGCGGTGAACTCTGAGGAGCAGATTTAGTCTCGCTGGAAACTCCTTCCAACACGCCGAGAGTTGGTGGAAAACAGATGAGCTCATCATTCGATCGATTGGTGTAGTGTCCAGTGGCGCCTGATCTCGATGGAACCGAGAGCGCAGAGATACTCACCTGAAAACGGAAACCGCAGACCGGAGGTTTTTACAGTCCATGGAGGACGTCACAGCTGCAGCACCTCAACACGTCTCAGTGCCCAATCAAGAAGAAGGCAGCCAGTTAAAAAAAAGATTAAAATATAAACGCTACTTTTAACAAGCTGGCCACTGTCTGTCACTGAAAAGTGCAAGACATCGACATGGCCTGAGGTCATTGTTCCCGGCCACAATTGGAGAAATATCAACACCAGTAAAGTGAAATTGATGTTGATCTTTCTCGGGTGGGAAGCGAGACTAGTGGCGATGCAAGCAGCTGGTACGCGGCGGACTATTTTCTGCAACATTTAATTTTGGAAATGAAAATACACTGTTTGGTAACATCATGTTAGAAATATGAAGAGTAAAATCAATCATGATTGAATTTCTCTCTGTGTTATGACTGGCAAGTAAAATTGGGAAAGTCTTCAGCATGCAGTGGATTCACGCTGTGAGCCATAAAGTCGACCGAGATGGAGGCAATCGGCCTGCTTCCTCGTGTTCTACATCTTAGTCCATTTTGACCCAGATGAGACTGAGACGGGAGTGACTGTGGGCTTTGGGTTCATCGCTAAACCTCTGAAAAGGGTCATCTTCCTCGCTGACCTCGGCCGGATTTGCTTCCCGAAAAAGGAAATGACTGCAACCTCCACTGCACTTGGGTCATGAGCTAAACTTGAGGGAGATAAACTACAAAGAGCTTAATCTATTTATAGTAAAACACTGCTACAGTACAGTGATCAGGGGGAAAAGGAACCCTTCGAGACAGAAAGACAGTCGGACGCCAAGGTTACGAGCCAAGTCAAGATCAACAAGGGGGCCGTGCCATTCCCCTGCTTTATAACTTAAATCTATTTTCCCTGCCTCTCCGAAAACATTAAACTATCCCATTACTTTTGACATTGTCGATTTTGACATTTAATACGAGTAAGAAATGCAGCACCCACAAAGCTGTCTCATGCAATAATATTAACTACTCATTTAGGCACTAAGTCTCAAAGAAAAACAGTCATTTTTAATTTCTGTTTCTGAAAATGTGAATTGAATGAAAATCTGGAGAAAGAAAACAGCACTTGGGACAGGCCGCACTCTTTAAACATGTGAATCTATGCAGAGTTAATGCTGCAATAACAAGGACATAAAACCCAAGAATACAAAAGCCACGTTCCTCACATACTCCATTAACTACCGGAGAGAGAGAGAGAGAGCTGGAGCGAGGGCTGCATCTTTATGGCAGCCCTCGAGAAGTCACAGCACTCTCTTCATACTTGAATTCTATGCAATGAATACAACTGCTATAGCAACAGTACTACACAGTAACGTGGTATGCCCACTAGGAATAGAGACAGAGCGCATTCAAGTCCCGCCAACAAGTCAAAACCATCCATGTCACTTTTCGTCAAACAACAGGAAAAACGCCAGAAAGCTGTTGTGTGGCGGTATGCACGGCCAACAAGGTGAAGAACCCAGAACAACGTTTTTATAAGCCGCCTAATCGAAAACATTGAGGAAAAAGGTTAAGTAGACGCGAGGCTTCAGTCAAAAGATTTAGGGGGAAAGCATCCGGTCCAAATGTCAAATTTCAGCTGACTTTATTCCTGTAGGTTAAGCTAAAGCATGTTGACAGTATGACACTAGTGTTATCATGGAATGTGGATACGTCATAAAAACTATGCACTATGGCTGCAAAGTTAGCTAATCGCAGTAACACGTAGCAAACATTAGCTCATTAGCAGCTAACTTGTGACGTTTTTTGTCAGCGTTTAGGCCCTTAGTTGCATATCGTAGTGCCGATTCTTAAAAAAATAGTTTCATCATACTATTAGACTGATAACATGCATGAGTTAAACACTATAAAAAAAATGTACGTACACATGAGTGCAGCATTCTGTCAAGACCTCAAGACCTTTTAGTACTTTCAGTAAAAACATATTAAAAACACAGGAATAAATACATTAAACGTATTTTGGAGTGTGTGCAACACGAGTCGCTCTCCATCAAAACTTGCAAGTTACTCCGAAGAAACCCCTAAATCAGGCTTACACCAGAGGTCACGAGCTCCACATCTACACGTGCGATATATCACTCTCCATCCTACGAAACACAAAGGACCTAAGACAACGCCCATAACTCAGCATGAGAGGATGCAGAAGAGACACGGAGATGGGAGACGCGGGAAAGGGGGTTTATAAAACAAGACTGTTGAAAAGAGGCACGGGAGAGCGGGGAGTGAGATGAGAGATGGAGGGGCGGCAAAGGTCCCACAAACGGGAAGAAGCAGAGGGAAGTAAAGAAAATCTGTGGAAGGCCAGAGCCCTGTAGGCCCTGTGAATCATTGCCTGGTGTCAGCAGGCCTCGTGAACCTGAAGTTTGGCCATAAATTGTGGCGAGACTGCGAGGAAACTCTACGTCTACACTTTATCAACAGTCTGCGTGGACACAGGGACCGGATACACTGCATGCGCCACAAATAGCTTTTGTAACAAACAAAAAGCAATATATATATATATATATATATATATATATATATATATATATATATATATGGTTATATCAAAATAGCAATAAACGAAGATAAACCATTTTTAAAACACATGCTTCTACAAATGTGTACAGTTTGAATTTCACCAAATAGAGCCAGGTGGCTTTGATATTTTGGGTCATTACAGAACAAAAGTTGAGAGAGTTGAGTTCCCATCAAATTCCTATTTAAGAGTCATGTGGGCTGTGGACACGGGACCAGGAACCAGCCATTGTTTCCAGGGCCACAGCCATTTGCCTTCTCTCGCTTACTTGCAGTGTGATTCTCGGTTACGGCTCTCCCATCGCCCGTTCAGGTTCATATTATCGGAAACACTGACATCGAGCTGAAAGAACGCAAAGATAAACACGCCGGTCGGGGCGTTGAAGCGTTGAACCGTCTGTAGTTCGATACGGTAACGGGAGAGCGGGGCTAAAACAATCCGCCTTCCCTTTCTTTCTCTTCCATTCCCCCATCAGTGTCGACGGAAACATCTGCCATTCCTTCCCGGCACAAGGGCTGGTCATTTGTTTCCACGCCGAGATCAATCGGTTATCCAACCTCGTGGGCTTGTTTGGGTACAACTGCTCAGACAGGATATTACAGGACAGTGCAACGCCTTCTTTCCCCAACTGGAGGCTGGGAAGCCGGGTAGAAAGAGACAATAACTGGGCTGCGAGGTGTGTGAGACAACTGCTCGTCAGGGACCTCCTCTGAGGTTGATGTTAACACTCTTACCATTTGTTTTATAAAGCTTAACAATCCCTCTGTTGAGATTTCTTTTGTAACGGCACAGCAGCAAATAGCAGCACCGTCTACTAATTGCCGAAGCCCTGAGGCTGATGGAGCAATATCAAGTCTAGAGTTCTCTCTAAAGACACAGATCTCCACAGTGCCACTCACCACTACTTTATTACTGCTGTGGGCTAATTCATCCACTCCCCTCTCCTTTTATCGACCAGCGGTTCCGGAACTGTGAAGTTTCTTTTCCCCCCGATTGACAGATAACAAGCTGACAGACTAATGCACGTTTCGGGATCGCCGTTATAAACATTAGAGATTTTTTTTTAAAAAGAAAGAGTTAAATGATAGTAATACATGTGTGCATCCTCTTAGTAAGGTAACACTCTCGGGCCTCGGCCTATCAACCGGCGTAGTCTTCTGAGAGCGGGGTGCATTAAAGGATCTAATTGTCCCCCGGTTGACAGATGATCGTCCCAAAAGTATTGTGTCTCGAGTGCCGCCTGTCTGAGCATAAAAAAAATAATTAAGAAATGTCTGGGAAAATGCACTCCGTTCTGTGTGGCGCGTTCTACTTGCGATGGAAGGTATTTATGGACTGAAGAGAGGCATTTAGTCAGAAATAACTCAAAAGAACCATTAATCACTGAGCGGGTCTGATTCCAGAAGAATTTTTTTAATGCAACATGGAGATGCTGTGAAGTGTGAGGGCGGGCGCGTTTGTGTGTGTGTGAGGGCGTGTGTGTGTGTCTGAGGGCGTGTGTGCGTGTGTGTGTGTGTGTGTGTGAGGGCGTGTGTGTGTGTGTGTGTGAGGGCGCGCGCGCTCGTGTGTGTGCGTGTGTGTGTGTGTGGTTTAAACCATGTGTTGCGGTGGTGTGAGGGAGTATCACCGTCCAGCAAGTTACACGAGGCGAGTCATTCCGTCTGACTCACACAGCGGTGTGTAATGTGTATGGAATGCTTTTTTTTTCTTTGGGACGAATATGTACAGACGCACATGCAAGTTCAACTTTACCATTCTGTTCGTCCAGCTCGTTGCCAATCTCCCGGCCCATTATCTTCTGTCTGCTGATGACGGCTGCTAGCGCATCCAAGCCCTCATCCTGGACTGTGAAGAGAGACAGCAAATAGAAACTTGAACAAAAGACGACAAAAGAGGAGCAGCAAAGGGGAAAAAGACTCGGTGTGTTGTCAAATTTAGCCGTGGGGTAGGACAAACGATAAGGTAAACGTTTGGAAAAGGAAAATTGACAGAATAGAGCAATGTAATAACAGTGCACTGCACTTGTGATATGATGAGGCAACTATTTGGGAAATAGGAATGACAGGTCGTTGGGGTCCAGCTCGGCTCACAGTGCCTCATGCGAGTCATTCAGCACTTTACCCCACTCAGCCGTGCTCCTGTTATTGTAACTGCGGCGGGCAAAAACACTGAAGCTGAAAGCAAAGAAAAGTCGTGGCCTCCGCGAGGTTTCCAAGTTTGACACGCTCTCTTCCACTGGAATCTTTTTTTTTTTTTTTTTTATGACCGCAGGTTCAGGTGCTCACCATTACCCAGCTCCACCAGAAATCCCCACGGGGGACCAGAAAAACCTCCACGTGGTTCAGTTCTCACCGTCTTAAGAGGAATCTGTGATCCCACATTGACAAGAACCAGAGACGGAGCAATGAAGTGTCACTCGGAGTCAGGTGAACTGATGTCAAGTCACGTCAGAGCCGTTCGGGGGAGTCGGAGGGGAGAAAGCAGGCGTGGGCTTTCAATGTGTCTTTGAGACGTGAATTATGATGATCATCTTGTTATGCGTTAGCATACGCCAGCAGAGCCAGTACTCGTTAAATACATCTATCGAACGCCTTTATTGTGCAATATTTTAAAGGGATGATATTAGTATTTTTACACAAACGCTACTTGTTGGAGAGGAATAAATAAGGGTAAACACGAGATACAATTATTATCCTCATGATGCAGGAAATTGTTAACGCTATGGGTGGTTGCAATGCCCATATTTGGTCTTGATGCCAACTAAGTTGAAAAGAAGCAAAACAGCAGACTCGATATCGTCACGCAATGGAGCTTCTTCTGGCTTTTAAGAAGTAGAACAGCGCTGAGCAAGCTGTGCGTTACCTTCGATGATTCGTTGTTGCTGCTGCTTGATCTGTCCGAAGGTCAGCCCTTGGGTCTCCTCCGATTCGTTGACCAGCCAGGGGTTGGCCGCGACGCCTCCGCTCGTTCCTGCCCCGGCGCCCATCAACGTCGACCTGGGAGACGCCATCGTAACAACACTCATTAAAAGTGAGCACTTCTTCAGGTTGAATACAAAAATTCTTTGATTTTTCATCTAATTTGTTCTGGTGCCTATGAACTTACTGCTCCTACCAAAAAGCAGAGCGGCAGCTGTTAAAGTAACAAAGACGAAACATCTACCGCTTCGTCTGTAAAGTAAATGGCAAAATGCCCTTTATTTTGCTGACAATCACCATTCTGACACACAAGTCCAAAACACTCATCGAGCATGAGAGACTTTCAGCTGCGCAAGTAAACACGGTCAATATGCCCGGTCGGGACAGGAGTGTAAAGCACATCTGCACAACCTCTTGCAGCAAACACATCTGTACAGGGCATGTTCCTTCTTTCTGATACTTTCATTCTTTCGAGCATTTTATGACAACGAAACCCTTCAGATCACAGCGGAACGTATTTACCCACTTTGTCTTTTAAGTTTCTTGAATGATTGAAAAGGCCCAGGTTAGTCGACGCGATAATCTTTCACAGGACTGTGGACCGCTGGGGAGGTTTGGCCCTGACGAAGTGACAGAGCGGAGAGAGCTCTCCGTCCTGTGCTGAACACCGCCGGGCGGTTCAGAAAGCTATTCTTCCGCTAATAGCTTAAAGCTGCGTTTCAGCTTTCAACCCGTCGTGCCGTGACGGGGTTCACAATATCTGCGTGAGGTCGGATTTAAGCACGTAGGCTGGGAGGGAGTCGCCTGCTGGCTAAGCTCGGGAAAAGTGACCTGTGCCACATGTCGTGTCACTACTGAACTGTGCCGCGAGACACAATTCGGTCTTTTGTTGGCACATTTGAACCCAATCTTTCAAATTCAAAAGTGAACGCTGTTTTGGTTAATCTCTTCTTTTTTTGCACGAGCACTGCAAAGCTAGCTAGCTCAGGGCTTGATAGGGCCTCGGTGAGACAAGGCATGGCATGGCATTTGGTCTAATGTTTGATTACTATGAGGCCGTGTGTCAGCCAGCCACTTCTTTTTGGCAAAAGAAGTGCCCAGTGTGTGAAGATCCAATTAACCAGCCGGTGGGGGAGCGTCAAAATCAGTCGGGCACATCTCTTGGCAGCCGCGAGGCGCTAAGACTGCCGCCACCAGGGCCCGAGCACCCGGTCCTGACTTGAATGACTTGGACAGGGGAGATTTAACTAATTGCAACTATTTCCAGTGCAATCAGATGCAAAGGAAAGGTTAGTGAACAATGATGGAGAGGTGGGTGACGGGGCGAACAGAGCCTTCAAACGTAGGCGCCATGTCCTTCGTTTGGCTCGTCTGAAATGGAGATGCTGAGAATGTATTGTTTCAGGGGTAGATTAAAGTCTACTCTGTAACCTCTATCCCTTTTCCTCTACCCCCAAAAAATAGAGTGGCTTAGATTATCCAAGCATGGCCAATCCACCCCCTCCCTCACTCACGCTGTCCTCTGGGACCACACAGTGGGAAAGGGTCCTACCCACAAATCCAAATTACCTACCACATATCATTATTAAAGTTAGGTCCGACTGAGGAAACTTTTTTTTTTTTAACATACGACCACATGATTGCATTTTGCCAAGCAAATATATTAGCAAATGTCAGTGGAGATTTCTTTTTTACTGGGCCTTTTATGTAATTGGGTGTGTGGTCTGTTAAAAAGATGAAAGCGTGTGCAAAGCACAGCCAAGTAGATCAATCCCCAAAAACCAAAAGCTGGTGAGAGTTATCTGGGAAAAGGCTGTCTTACCGTCAAGGCGTCAATTGAAAGTTGTTTTTTTTGTTCTAATCTGGTTTCCCTGATTTGATGGAACGGTGACGCTTGGTTTCATTCCACGCTCGTTTCGGCCACCTACTTTGTGGCCACCCCACAAAGTAGGCACGCTGTGCTGTACAGCAACCCCGAAAACACACATTTACAAGGCAGAACCGAGAAGCTGGCGGGGTTTCCACAGTTTCCTCTTCCTGTCCAAACAAATATCACGCGGGCCAGACCGGGTCAGACATTAGACAAAGTAATGACTGCTGTCACGTTGACATGACGGAGGGGGATACAAGCTGCACAAGTACAAGAGAGTTAGAGACTGTAAACCCGCTCCGTCCATCTTTGTTCATCAAGACACTCACGCATGCATTTGTATGATTGTGTGTGTGTGCGTGTGTGTGTGTGTGTGTCCGTCTCAGGAGGTGTGATCAGCAGTGCGAAGCGAGATATTTTGCTTCATGAAAAAGAATTAGGCGTGAAGTTAAGCGGCCTGTCAAAATGGCAGACAGACGGACTTCCTTCCGAGTGATAGCACAAGGAGAGGTCACGGCACATGGGTCGTACCGGATGTACAAAGACTCTCGGAGAGAGTCAGTGACCGGTGACGTCTCATCAAAGCGGAGAACAGAGCCCATGACCTCTCTGGTCAAGGACACAGACAAGAGAATGAGGATTCATTATTTTTAATTGGGCGTCCAGCACTCTGACACTGACTGACGGAGACTCAGGGTGGAGAAATATCCCGCAATGTTCTACTTGAGTAACAAGTTGGCCGTCATGGAATATCTTTCCAAAAGAATGTGCGCTGAAAAGGCACCACAAAAGTACCACATTGGTCAAATACGTGTAAAGTTTCACCCAAACTTTTGAAATTTGGATCCAATTGTCAAATTGTCTTTGGATACATCCAAACTATTCTGCATTTAATTATTCTACTACTGTCTACATGCGGAGGAAGCAAGCCGCTGTTGTGTCCAGCGGTATCAGAAGCTCTGAGGAGCGGATGTTTAAAGTCTGGGTTTGCGGCTTTGAGGAGGGCGATGGGCACAAAACGAAGGATGTTCCTTTGCTTATCAATGCTTTTTTGTTGTTGTTGTTCCGCACAACTATTATAAACTTAACAAAGAAACTGTGAATGAACAAAAGCATAAATGCTCTCCGGTGTGACAGAGACTTCCAGCCACCCGGCAGAGCTACGAGTGTGAGAACCGACAACGAAACAGAGGGGACAAAATGTATTGACCCATTATCAAGTAAACTTGTCTGTGTTCATTTTTTAAAGGAAATTTGATACATGTGTATGATTGAGAGCGAGAGAGAGAGAGAGAGAGAGACCTGCAGCCTTGTAACTAAGTTAGAAAAACTTTCCACTAAATGTGTCTGTTTGAGGACGTGTTTGGGATATTTAGAAGATCTTCAGTATCAAGCACAACCTTTTATTATTATAGCTTGCCCAGTATACAAAGTGTATAATAATAATACCTGGAAGATTCAGGCTCCATGAAGTCACCCTTGAAAGTGGCATTGAGCTGCTTCTCTCTGGTTAGCAGGTCGTCGATAAGGTTCTGCCTCCTATCAGCTTCGGACTGCATTCTGATGAAGCCATGTCAAGGTCATGCACAAAGGTCAACATCCCTGAAACCACCTCGGATAGCCCTGACACTTTTCGTTGGGCCAGTTTGGAATTAACCCATGAGCACGGAAACCGGTACAAGTCAGGGCAGAGCTTTTACGTAACACTCTCACGCCCTCTATGGGAAGACAACTGCTACTGCAAGCAAGGGGAACCCTCCAGCACAAAAGCGTGGGACATTCTCAGAAGAAAGGATACAGGCGCCGGCTTGATGATGCTCGCAACAAATCCTCTTTAAGTTGGGCAATATTCTGCTTGAGCTTCTGCTGTGATGCCCGCAGTGTCATGTTGATCTGAAAAGACAGAAAATATTCACACTGACTTGCTACCAGAGAAACCTGACTGCATCTGGACACATCTTTGTTTGTGAACGCAGCACCGTACCTTTGCAGGGTTCCCCCCTGTTCTCTGCTGCCTGTTGCGCTCCTGAATGTTTTCTGCCGTTTCCTGTGCCAAGCGACAAGTGGCGTCATAATTCTGCAACCTGTAGATCAATGAGCGGGATAGAGATGTCATTCAAGGATCATTTATTCTCATTATTCAAAACAGGGATCCACAACTAAATCCAGTTGAAGCCCATTTGTAACACATGACAAATGTGCATCATAAGGAATGTAAACAACAGCAGCAGGTCAGATACTATGTCCGACATCTGCACATACAACATTTAGGGAAACCTGTCAATTGACCTGGAATTCCTGACTCGTGACAGACAGTTGGCATATAGATAAATGACAGAGCCACATGAGTTATGTGGTTAATGTGTGATGCACAAAGCCAAAAGGTCCATCAACGATTATTGGATTTATACAGGATAAAGACAATCGACGAATCCGTTTCCTGATGTTGTGCAACCTACGACAAATATGGATTGTAATAAAGTGCAGTATAACACAAGCTAGTTTGGCTGTTTCTAGCCCATAATGTCCAGCTCTCAGACTGCCAGAGGGCTGCGTGGAACTCGTTAGTCGGAGTTTTGATGCTGGACTTTTTAATGTTGTTGGAAGATATGACCGAAAAGGAGGAAGCACCACTGACTGACTGGCATTATTCAATACAGAGCGAATGCATTGCACTGTAGTGCGTTTTAGTCATTAACGTTTAGTATTACGGCGTAAAACGTCTGAGAATCAGACGCACAGCCGCATCACGTGACATTATTGTTTAGCATTACCTCTTTCGGTTCTGTTGACGTGACCGAGCTTCAGTCTAAAACATAAATTCAGGTTATTAAAAGGCTTTTAAAAAAAACACGAATCTCCTCGGTCTGATCCCGTCGCGCATTAATGACGTTACATTTAGTACATGAATCGTCTTAATGGCGTATTAAAGTGCGAGTGTTGTATTTGTTCATCTTGACAGGGAAGAGCTCGCGACCCGTTTAGCTAGCAGAGGGACGCAGAGAGAGACTAGCTAGAGAGAGTAACCGAGCCGAGTTACGTTATGAGCAAGTAAAACCATTTGTTGTACTTAGTAATACATTTGAGATGGTGTATGGTCGCCTCTGAACACATTGCTTACCACGGGTCCTGAGACATTGTGATAACAGTTGGCTACGACGAGAAAATCCACTTAGTTTGAACCACCCGGCAGTAATCACCAGCAAACTGTTTCTTGTTTTGGTGTGACGTCACGACGGCACGATGCGAGGGACAATCTTTAAGAAAATGTATTTAGAGCAAATCACAAATGGATGAAATCAAACAAAGTGGAAAAATGTAACACAAGCAATGCCATATTGACAATAAGTATAGATAGATAGGTAGATAAGTACAAATAAAATAATAGTACATGTGCATGTGCATAATATATATAAATATGCTAGTCAATGAATAAATCCTCAGATAGATTCTGTACAATCCCAAACATAGCAAATCACGCATCCTTTATAGCTTTTTCTGAAACAATTAATAATAAAAAACATTCCGTCTTGGTCAAAACACGTAGAAAATCTGCATTGGATTGTTAAAACCAAGGGTGAGCGAGTGTTTCTGATGTTTTCATTTACATAGATGGCCCATGAATGTGATATCTATCCTAAATTTGAAATTATTATTATAATACCTTCTCAACTTTGAGATTTTGCCACAATTGTAATGTGTGAAAGCCACGGTCATCCATCACTCACAGACAAAAAACAATTGTAATTGTATCTTCAAACCAATTTAGTTTGATGGAGGTTTCCCTATTGATTGTAATTGTTCTGTTGTTCCACAAGGTGGAGTGATCCCATGGGCAAGTATGATCCTCCATAGTAGTGTTTGTTGATGAATTCTAACAACTTCAAAGGGCAGAGTTTTGATTACAATCCTTTTTTCCTGGAAAGGTGAGCCCATAACAAGGCTGTCACGATGATCCTAGATTTATTATGCACCGTGATTGAGTTTTTAGCCAAAAGTATTGGCTTCTCTGAGCTCACTGAGCTACTCATGTCATGTAGTAATGAATTAAACTGTGATTGCCAAATCTATAGTGAATGCGGTGCAACAGAAGTGTGCGAATTGTATAATAGATATATTTGATTTTAACAGTCGTGCAGACTGAAGAGGTTTCAATCTTCTTCTTTTTTGACAAACTCTATCTGCCTACACTATTTTTCGAATGCAGAATAATGCTGTTTAGCAGAGAGGGAAGTAATCACTTCTTCACCGTGCCCTTATCCTGTGAGTTTATTAATTCATAAATACATCTTTTAAAAAAAGAAGAAAGAAAAGTGGATTTTTGCTTTTTACACAATAACACCCTCTCCTTCTTTTCTTCTCCCCATGTATTTTGCCACATTTCTATTACTGACACACATGAGTGATGATTCCTCCCCCCCCCCCCCCGTAAACAGCACGGCCCTTGTGACAATATGTGTTTGCATAGACTGAATGGCATGCAGGCTGACTTACGTGTGTGTTTTCACAGCTCTCGTTCACTCACATTTCCCCCAGATTCTTACAAGCATGACTTGGCAGTATGCCAGCCTTCATGGAAATCTACATGCAGGGCCGACAGCGTGCCTTTCTCCGCCCCGCGGGGGCCGCATAGTTTGTTTTTCAACTGGGTTACATGTGTAGCCCGCATATAAGTGCTCGTCAAGGTTTTATGTGTCATGGCCAAACAGTAGTTGTGTTTGGATCAAAACATACATCTGTTGTGTAGAATAATAACCTTTGGAGGACTTCTTGGAATAGCTTCGATTGACATTTGACACAAGGGCGGTTTCAGAGAAAGGAACATGACTACCCTCCTTTGATGACCTTATTATGCTTATTGAATTCTTCGACAGTTTTCCAGATAAACAAATAATATTAAAAAGCTCATCTGTAACGACTGCAACAGCGATGGAAGATCTCTTGAGGTGTGAGTGGACGTACGTCGTGTCATGTCGTGCTATGTCAAGTGATCTGGAAGTTTTAATTCCTCAAGGATGACGCCTCTGATTTTGGGGGCACCGAGGATACATTCCAGTTGGACTAATAAACTTCTCAGAATGACACACTGCACGTCGCCAGTGGTAAAACAGGAAAATCTGCACCGTTGTTTTTTTTTTGTTTTTTTCTCCCAACTTTCAAGGGCTGGAGTCACCACAAACAAACCCCCACCACTATGCCTGTCTCACGTGGCCGCAGCCCAAAGGCCGATATATAACGCCCCGGCTCTCGGAAAACGTGCAGCTTAGTGACACTTTAACTCTCAAGGATTGCATCGTGCGGAGGGACAAGACCTGAGACGATGATCGACGTTTCAAGAACGCCGGAGTTCTCCAACGTCGGAAACATGAATTCCATCTCAGTGTGCGACGCGTCCTCTGACCAGGACCTGGGCTCCGTGGCCGGGGAAAGAGGCCGGCAAAGGTCTCACTCCTACTACAGTCCAGAGACCAGCAAGAATTACAGCGCGCAGACAGAGGAGACCTTTCTCAGGCCTCGCTCCAGGTATGTGCTGCATTTTTGATGTGGATTTGGGTTTGAATATTGAGGGAAAACACAAGAAAAGAGGGGGACATAATTATGACTGAACACATAGTTAATACCGATTCCCCTGCTCTCCAGGTCCTTTTACGGTTATGAGACGACTGAGCTTAACTCCGATTTTGACGCGGGAAACTTCTCAACGTCCGGTCCGCTGAGGCAGAGGGCGAGCTCCCTCCTCCAGTATCAAGTGAACAAAAAGGAGAAGAGGGAAGGGGATGGGGCTGGTGTTGGAGTCGGCTCGAAGAAGTCCAAGTCTAAACGAAGCAAGCACTCACAAACAAGAGAACATAATGGTACAGGAATTATGCTTTTTTCTTCTTCTTCATAATAGCATGCGTTTGCATGAAATTAAACTTAAATGCGTGTGTTTACTTTGCTCAGGCAGTAAAGGCAATATCAAGCCAGTGTTCATGATGACCATCTCTGAGTCGGACAAGTGGGAGATTAACTCCTGCTCGGGGATGAAGTACGGGCAGTTTGTGGACTGGGAGAAGATTGACCCCGAAGCTGCGACCCGATACCAGCAGATCCTGCAGAGTGACCACCAGCAGCTGAAAGCCATGGGCCGAGAAGGATTCTGGGCCACGCCGCACACGCTCAGGGCCAAAGCTTACAACCACATCATCCACAGCATCAATTCCAGGTTAAGAGAGCATCATGTGCATTGATCGATAAGACTTTTAGCTAAATCTGTGTCTATCCTATCTAAATCCAAATGCATTCATGTTCAAATCTGCAGCAGGTGCGTCACTCCAGACAGAAGTACCCACTATGAACTGGCCAAGCAGCACTTTGGAGAACAGAAAATCAGCACTCATCCGGTCCCGGAGTACATGGAGGCAGGGGAAATACCCAGGTACTTTTGTGGGATAATGTTGGAGCATGAGTTCTAGTGCTATAAAAAAATGATGTACACAAAAGGAAAAAAGGACCCTAAAGAACCAGATACAGAACTGAGCAGGGACTGTCAAAATTAGAGGTTTTCTGAAGCCACTCTGGGACTTGGTAACACTCCCATTGTCATCTACAGGGACCGCCAATATCAAAATTAAAGTTCCTTGTATCAGCTTTATTAAGCATGTCAGTTAATTTGGTTGCATTTTTGAGTGACCTTCGGTGGATTTAAAAAGCGTTTGGAAAATATCTTGCCTTCTATTCAGAAAAAAAAGATGTGATGCAAGGTGTTGAGTTATCATGTGTACTTTACCATTAAAGCACCCCCAAGTGAATCCTGTTCTTCGTCTTCTTCTTATCCAGATACTGTCTCAACAAAGCGGGCATGAACTCGGTGAAAAAGATCCTCATCTGCCTCGGCAAATGCTTCCCGGATATGAACTTCTGCCCCATCCTGCCCGAACTGGTCTCCCTCCTCCTCCACTTCAGCGAGGACGAGGCCGAGTGCTTCCACAGCGTGTCCCGGCTCATCTGCTACACCGACCCCAACAAGCGCTACATCGACCAGACCTTCCTCACCTACCGCGCCTCCTGTATGACCTTCGGAGACCTCGCCAACCGGTGCTGCAGGGGCATCCGCAAGCTGATTGCCAGCTCTCACCAGAACCTCTTTGAGTTCTACTCCGACTGGATCATGTGGATATTCGCCGACCTCCCGTTCACGTACGCCATCAGGGTGCTGGATGTCTACATCCTGGAGGGCTACAAGGTCCTCTACAGGTTTGTTACCGCTTCAAATGGAAACAAAAGTCTGAGTGGGTGAATTCTCACCACGTGGCCGTTACTTCCGGAGCGACGGAGTAACCGTGTCCTTCTTTGCGCAGGGTGGCGCTGGCTTTGCTCGGCCTCTACAAGGTGTCCGTGTCATCCAGAGTGGCAGACGTGGAGGACTTCCGCACGGACATGAAGAGGTTCGTGCAGAGTGTTGCTCGCCACTGCACGGCTGAGAACCTCCTGGAGAGGGCCTTCCTGATCCCAATGGCCACGCGGAGGGAGCTCAACCTCCTGTTCAATGCCAACAAGGACGCCCTCATGCAGAAAGGCGTCGGCGCCCATCAGAAGAGGTGGGTCAGCGGTCAGAGGTTTAATATAGAAGCAAAAAGGACTTTTCATGATAACTGCTCGAAAGAAATGCCCACATTTATCTTGTTTCATAATCTCATCATTTCTATGTCCCTAAAGGCAGTCGGTCGAGACGGTGAACTTCAGCAACCTCGCCTCCAGTGTTGTGACTGGGACCGAGATGAGAGTCGTGTGGGCCTGGATACCCGAGCGCTTCTCTCTTTTCAGCCCCATCAGGCTGTTCAGCACGGCGGAACACGGAAGAAGCCTCGCTTCGTAAGTCACCATCCGCGAGACAAAGAGCTGATGAATTATGGCCTTTCTTTCATATGTCCTTTAATTATGTATCCTCTCACCTGAAGAATGTATCAGTCAAGATTGTTTTTCTGTGAGTTTTGGAAATATCCACCTTATATACAGTATGTATATATTTTTTTGAACTGTCCCTTTAAATGAGGCCATCGTGTATCAATAACTGCTGAGCGCCATGTGCTAGCAGTGAAAAGCAGATTCTCAGGTCTAGTTACATAACAGAAAGGGGCCGGCGTGTTTTCACTATCAACATGTTTGTTTTGAGTGTAAAAGTCAAACGACTGAGAGATCAGTTCACGCTGTTTATGAAAAAAACACCTTAAGTTGAAACGACTAGTTCTTAACTGTCTTTTATTTTAACCGGGATATTGATATTACAAAACGACACTAAATCATGTTTTTTCTCTCTCTTTCATATAGATTCTATTCACATGTGGAGGGACACGAACCAGCGGTGTTGATTATCAAAACTATGTGTGAAGAGGTAATATTAGACGACGAATAGTGGGATATTTTGATGCATATGCTTTTCTTCTTTTATTTCACAGATGTGAACCCAGTGTGTCTTAAAGCCACTTCTGAAAATAATTAGTTTATGGATCTTGTACTGAAATAATTCTCATTTCCCAGGTCTTCGGTGCCTTCCTGTCCACAGACGTGATAGAAAGAAAAAAGCACGTCTCTCGGGGACTCACATACTTTGGAACCGGGGAATGTTTCGTTTTTACGGTGAGTGATGGTCCTGCTTTCTTCTTCTTCAGTTCAGCTCGTCGCCGAAGGTTCGCTGCGACATATCTCGGGTGGGATTTTGTGTCAGCTCTGCCTTATTACCGTTTGATAAACCAGATGTTTGTCCCCCCTCAGCTGCGTCCCAGCATGGAGCGCTACCAGCAGGCCATGGTCAACATAATGACCAGAGCAGCTTCCCCTCAGCAGGCTCGAAACGCCGGCTTCGCCTCCTCTCCGGTGTCCAACAGCGGCTGTTCCCTGACCACCACCCCGACTCTGACCTGTCCCGCTGGAACCCCGCAGGACCCCAGCTACCTGACGATCCCCTTCACCGCCCCATCAGAGGAGCCCACGATGGCCAAAGAGCCGAGGAGGTCCAAGGAACAGGAAGCGTCCATGTTCATCGCAGGCAGCGACAGTCAGCTCATCATCGGTACGGCGGGGGAACATATTGTCGGGTCCTATTTGTTGTTTCATTCAATGTTCTGGTGCGTACGCAGTGCTGATGTATGTTCTCTCTTAGGTGGTGATGGAGGCCACGCACTCTTTCTACAGGAAGACCTGGAGGGGGGCCGCTCAGAGCCTTGTGACACATTCAAGAGCACCCAACTGTGCAAGGGGCATTTCAAGATCCAGGCCCTTGAAGTGTGGGGCATCCAGAACTCTATTTCCTTTTCTGAATGCTTTCCCTCTCAGTAGACTAACGGGAGAGAGAGAGAGAGAGAGAGAGAGAGAGAGAGAGAGAGAGACCATGAAGCCTTTTGGGTATAAACACTGATTTTTATGTAAAAATGTTGATATTTATTTAGCTCTCATAAAAAATATGGAAAATCTCCAAGCGAAAAACTACTACGAAAGCTTGCATGCATCTGTAATGAATCCTATCTGTGGCAAAAAAAGAATTACTTTACTAGGATGTATATAGTTCCGTTTTGTTCTTATTATTTATCAGTTTATTTGTATTTGATACACAATGAAACTCAATGCCCTTTTTTTAAAATGTTGTGATCAGTGATTTTTTTTACTGTTGTAATTGGGTCAAAAGCAAATGTTTCATACTGAATTTGTATTTTTTCTTTTTTTACTTTCTGTTTAACCTTTTTTCTGAGTTGTCAACAGCTATTACCAATAAGGGGTGTAGGCATATAAATATGTGTGTGTAGGAGGGCATGCCGGCTTATTTGTTGTTAAAATAACCTGAAGGGTTTATAATATCCTTTACAGTAGAAATACCATGTACAATAGTGCACATATACTCGCAATGTGAACCAAATTAGTGCTCGCTAAGTGGTCAAAGGATGCAGCTGAACCTGATATGAACTGGGGTGAAACATTTTGGGGGGGGATTGTTTGTTTGTTTGTTTTTGCAATAAAAGACAAAACCACAAATTGAGAAGACAATAAAAACGATGTAAACAACCAGCAGACGCGTTGGTTTGGATTCTGTTGTACACCAGCGGAGGGTTCGGATAAGTTTCCTGTTAATCTGCTTCACCTCAGTTGACACGTTTCTCACGATGCACACTGTCGTCTCATCATTCCGACGCCAAAGCACAACGCAGGTGGCCTACGAGGCGCACGAGCAGTGGAACTAAAATAATGAGCCGACAACGACCGTTTAAATTCCGACTTTTACGTGCGGCATTTGAAGGCATCGCACAAGGACCCGGGCTACGGGCATCAACAGCCCCGCCAGTGCTACAGCTTGTTCGGCAAGATGTGGCGACGAGCTGCCTTTAAATGTGAAGTGGGTTGACTTTAAAACGTCGCGGAGAAAAAGATGCGACCGACCTGCGGTTGTGAGGATTATTAGAGAGGTCAGACTCGATCTTGTATGCCCTCTGGTGAACGTTACCCGCCGTTGTTATGTTAGCCGACGTTAGCTGTCGGCTAACTTAGCCGACAGCTAACGTTGACTTTTGTGTGTGCGTGCGTGTGCGCATGTGTGTCCCAGATAAACAATCATCCAAACTCTTTTTCCTTTCTTTCTTTCTTACAGCCACTAAAGCGATACAATAGTTAGGGTTAACCATGTGTGTGTGTGTGTGGGGGGGGGGGGGGGGCTCATGCTAATCTCAATTCAAAAACCTTTCGGCTTTGCGTTCCTTGCCCTGCATGTTTCCGGATGTTGCATCCATCCCATCCAGGTGTGTTTTCCCTTGAGTCAGCAATGATATATAATCTCTATATAGCTGGTGGGTAGGTTAATGCCATATAAATATAGTTTCGCAAAACGATGGTGCAATACAAAACATATAAAACCCAACAATGGGACCTTGTTGATATCTCAACCCTGCTGGGTAAAGGAGGAGACGCGTCTCGTTCATCATACGTAACATTAACATTTAACATTTTTCTTAAATTTCACATGCAACATCAGACATTGCATCTGTCCACCCGGGGAGAGGGATCCTCCTCTGTTGCTCTCCTGAAGGTTTCTTCCCTTTTTCTCCGTGAAAGGTTATTTTTGGGGAGTTTTTCCTGATTCGATGTGAGGTCCTGGGACAGGGATGTCGCATGTGTACAGATTGTAAAGCCCTCTGAGGCAAATTTGTAATTTGTGATATTGGGCTATATAAAATAAACTGAATTGAATTGAATTAACGCGAGAGACGAACAGCTGGATCGCTCTGTTTGATCCCGGGCGCCGCATTCATTTCTGCTTGTCAGCTGGCAGCTGCATTTTAATGATAAAGTCCACCACCGCTTGACCCAAATAGCCCAGCCAGACAAAAGCCTTGAACATCTTGTTATCTATCCTGCCATTTCCATTCATGATTCGTGAGAGCTCGACATCCAGGTTCGATGCAAGGTATGTGTCGGCCAATAAGTAACATTGCTGCATAGTTTGCCCACCATAGAGCGCTGACAAGTTTTTTCTTCTTCAGTATATCATACAAAATGTGTGTTTACGTTTGAGAAATAATAGCTTTTTAACAATATATATCATGAAAACTATTTTAGTGCTGTTTTAAGCTATATTTTACAGATCTTGAAAGACCAATACTGAGTCCCTGCTCCACGATACCGATGTTAATTTAAAATTCCTCCGCATGTGAATAGGCAACAGTCATGGGCCCAGGCGCTGCGTCTGACCCTAAAGCAGGATCCTCAGAGGAAAGTGAGTGTCGGCGCCCTCTTTGTGTTTTTCGTCATTTTTGTTTGGGTCCTCGCTAATCATTTTGAGTAATATCAGTTTGGCGAGGAAAAATGTCATTTATTTGATGTGACTGTTCCTCAGGTCACGGAGAAGCCGACGCAAGGGAGATCTCGGAATCGGGTTCCAATGGCGAGAAACAGCCCGAGAGCGGCGCGTCGGACAAGAGATACCCGTGCTCCGTTTGCGGCAAGGCCTTCGACAGGCCGTCGAAGCTGGAGAGGCATAGACCTGTGCACACAAGGAAGCCCAAGACCCTGCACCAGTGTCAGCACTGCGAGAAGAGTTTCGTGCAGCACGAGAAGCTGCTCCGGCACCAGAATTGCCACAGCCGGACGAACAAGCACCCCTGCCCCGACTGCGGGAAGGTGTTCAACAGGCCATCGAAGCTCGAGAGGCACAAACGCACTCACGCCAAGAAGCCCAAGGTGCCCCACCAGTGTTCGTACTGCATGAAGACGTTCAGTAAGCTGAACAAGCTTGTCCGCCACAGGCGGATGCACACAGGGGAGAGGCCCTTCACCTGCTCGGTCTGCGGCAAAGGCTTCTCTGAGTCTGGCCACTGCAAGGCGCACGAGAAGACGCATGAGGAGCAGCCAGAGAAGCCTCACTGCTGCGCCAACTGCGGCATGTGTTTCTTCAAGGCTTCAGAGCTCCGCCGGCACTTCCGCTCCCACACGGGGGAGAAGCCCTTCCGGTGCACCCTGTGCGAGAGCTGCTTCTCCCGCTCCGAAGGACTCAAAAGGCACATGAGGAGCCACACGGGGGAGAGACCCTACAAGTGCATCATCTGCGCCAAGGGTTTTTATTCCCGCCAGGATATGAATATTCACGGGTTGACCCACTCGGGGGAGAAACCGCACCTCTGCCCTGTGTGCGGCAAGGGCTTCTCCCAGCTGGGCAACATGAAGGAGCACGAGCAAAATGTCCACATTAAGTCCGAGAAGTACATCTGCAACGAGTGCGGGGCGACCTTCACGCGGTACAAGTCGCTGACAAAGCACCAGAGGACGCACACAGGCGAGAGGCCCTATCTGTGCCTCACCTGCGGTCGCAGGTTCTCCTGGAGCCACTCTCTCAGCAGACACCGGAGGACGCACGCACACAGACAGATGTCTGCGGACACGTCGAAAGACAGACTGAGTTTTGAAGGACCCTCTGAGAATCCCAGTTGCTGAGAGACAGAAGTAAGAGACATTTCATCATTCGAGCGAGCTCATTCGAGATCAAACGTAGTCATTTCTAGTATTATCTTGCGCACCAAGAACTCTTTGAAAGCTTTGTGACTCTTCACCTTGCTGACTGCCTTATTTTGCCACAAGATATCCGTACGGTATTCTTAGTACAGGCCTCCAGATTAGCTTCTTTTTTTTTTTATCTCAATATTTCTATTGATCCGAGTTGTGTTCTGTTATTTGGGTGAAGGCAGATCATGTGGCTACTTCAGTCCACTGTTGTATGTGGTGAAGCCCTTTTTACATCTTGCTTCATGACAGATTGGGAGTCGCCTTTAGCTCGTGTGGAAAAATGTCCCGGAGTGAATTCCTGTTTGTTGTCAACCAAAATATGTGTCACAATCAAAGTAGAGTACAAGACCTGCACTTCGTATTTGACGTTCAACCGAACCGATGCCAGAAACCATATTGCGACTGTATGATCGATGGAGACGTCAGTGTGAAGTCTTGACTGAATCTGAGTAAACGTCTGCCTCCCCAACAGTGTTCATAGCTTCAGCTGAGGTTATCTGCTACTTCTCGCAAACAGTTCCACAGGAGGCACACAAACATTCAGCAGCTCACGATTGGTGCACTGTTCAGTCCATACCAGTAGCTTATCAATTTTCTAAAATGTTATTTGCTTTTTTACATTTTTTTATTACAATAACACTGAAATGCCAAAAAGAAATCCGTTTTTGTACTTTTTTAAATTAAACCTTCACAACAACATAACAGTTTCCCTCTGATATGAGTGGGGTGAAATGAAAATGAATTTATTTCTTCTTTTTTCTCAGTTCAACTTTATATAATATGTGTCACACATATTATATAAAATGTGCTCAAATGTACTTTCAGTTGTGCACTGACTAAGATGTGAATTCACCTTTGAGCTTTGCTAGTCTCTCTGGAAAGCTATTTTATTGAAAGTATAGTCACAAAATAAATTGTCTTCATAACAGCTATTGCAGTTAGAGCATTTTGTTATTATTATTGCGTATGACCTTTGTTGTGGTGTACCAAACAATTCTGCGGCATGTTCTGCCTACTTGTGAAAACCGCAGTTGCCTTCAAGGTGTTTAGTGTAATGTCGGGTTCCCTATAAGTGACAAAGACACAGTCAAAATATGGCATATGGCAGTTTGTATTTATTTATTTATTTGTAAAGAAACACATTTCTATTTCCTCTGTAGATTTGTCCCTTAACGTTACTAACTATGGATTAAATCAAACGTACAAACAAACAAAAACTGGTGTACCTATTTACCTTTTGTTCACTCATTTCAAGGTATTTTATTTAACATTCCCGAGGGCACTTGAAGGCAACGAGAAGGTTTCACCCACCAATGACAATGGCCAATGGAATCCCAGCTGTTGCTAGGTAACGTTAGTTTAGTGTAGGTAGTAACGTTGGAGAAAACAACGGTAGTTTCTCTTTATTGTCTTGCGAATTTCTTGATAAAAGTAACGCGGCTCTTAACACTTTACAGGATACTATTGTTTGTTAACCATGGCTCTTGAGACACAGACGATGCCTCAACTTGAACTCGAGGCTGTTATTGGGTTTAATGGTAAGTTTTCCTCGAACGTTAACGCCACTAACCTAATGTTAGTTAACTGGCGTTAGCTTAACTGGGTTAACACAACTCGCTTAGCTCACGTTAGCACGCGAACCTGCGCACATTATAGTTTTCAACCATTTTGTTGACGTTTTTAAGTGAATACTATATTTTGTGATACACTTTAGTGTTTTGCTAATTATCTTGGGCTATATAGGTTTGGTTAAATATAACGTTAACGTTAATACTATGTTAGCTGGCAAAACTACTTGTTTGAATTGAAACTGGAAATGGTTTTGCTGTCTGCTCGTGTAATATTATTATTATTATTATTATTATTATATTAATATTTTATTATTATAGACCATTCACCATAATCACAAACTGCCCCCCGTCAGGCCATGTGTGTGCTGGTCTGACAGTCCATCCGGACAGAGAGCACCTGATCTACCCGCTGGGATGCTCCGTCATTCTCAAGAGGATTAAAGATGACAAGCAGGAGTTCTTGCATGGACACACGAACAACGTGTCCTGTGTTTCAGTGTCCAAAAGTGGATCGTATATTGCCTCTGGACAGGTCACCTTTATGGGCTTTAAGGTACGCAGAAGCTCTGCATTGTCATTTAATGTAACCTGTTTAATTTCTCTTAAATTTCACATGCAACATCTCTCTCTCTCTCTCTCTCTCTCTCTCTCTCTCTCTCTCTATATATATATATATATATATATATATATATATATATATATATATATATATATATATTTGTCATTTATTTCCCCCAGGCTGAGGTTATCATCTGGGACTATGCACAGCGCACAATCTACGCCCAGCTGCAGCTCCACAAGGCCAAAGTAGAGGCTCTTGCCTTCTCTCCCAACGAAAAGTACCTGGTGTCTCTTGGAGGTCAGGACGATGGCAGGTATAAGCATCAAGTTTGGGTGGGGGGGGGGGGGGGGGGGGTGACCAAAATGAGCCGTGCTCCCTCCCCAAATAACCAGATTGTGTCCCACAGGAATGAGGAACAGAGACCCCACAATCATCCGAAAAACGAGCTGGATAGCAGTTTCTAAAACTCACGATTGCGCTCTGAAGTCTCTCTAGTTTTGAACTGTTACTGACAGAACCTGATCATAACAACATGATTTCAATGGCTATGCTTTTACGAGAGTAAACACAAAACCAAATTGCCACACTCGGATACAAAAATCCACAGTTAGGTGGAGTAACATTCAGTGGCCATCTTAATGCCAATCAAGACACTTCTCATGGCACATTATCAGTTAGTAACCCTGGATGAATACAGTACTTTCCTACAAATAAGTTATTATAATAAGAGATAATATCGTTTTACTGAAAGTGTGATATTTACATATTCATATTTATTTATTTAGTATTTGTGTTTTTGTTGTTGTCTGTGTGTCTCCAGCATAGTGGTGTGGAACATTGAGACCAAGCAGGCCATCTGTGGGAGCCTGGCTTTAGCGCACAGTGCTGGTAACTGCCTCACTGTGCAGTATTCTAACACCAACGACAATGTCTTTGTTTCCGCCGGGAGGTGAGTGAGTGCCGTCTACTATAAATCAATCAGTGTCGTTCTTATTATTCTTTGTTCTGTATGTTAACATCCTTGGTGGTGTTTTTTTGGGGTCAGCGAAACGCTGCGAGTCTGGGAGCTGGACGTCCCCAACAGGAAGATCAGGCCCACAGAGTGTCAGACAGGCAAGCTGAGAAGGATTGTGAAATGTGTACAGGTACGAGGCCATGTTCACCCAGCTCGTTTCACTGGCTTGCCATTTTTAAAGGTCCATCTGAGTTTTGCAAAATGGCTATTACCATTGAAAGTCACTCAATGATTGGTGGAGGAGTTGTAGCGGATGCATTTGGGGAGATAACTAACGATCTGTGAACACGGCGAGCAACTCAATGCAATATCAGCCCGTGGTTTTTCTGACATTTCCAATTGTCCAAAAACATGCTGTACACCAGTACACAGTGATATTAGATTGCGTTTTGGTCATCTTGACCTGTTTTATATTACCCAGATCTCAGAGGACGATACGTTCATTTTCTGTGGCACCACCAGTGGAGACATCCTGAAAATCAACCTGAAGACGGGGCTTCTGAGCGACTTTGGTCCAGTAAAAGACAAATTCAGCATGGTAGGTTGGGGAGTCCGTCTAAATCGTGTATTGACTATATATCTTAAAATCTCAGTGCTTGTGGCTTTACTGCGCAGGGTGTCAATGTCCTAAGGATTCTGAAGTGTGGGTACCTGCTCGTGGGCTCTGGATCCGGCACCTTAACTCTGTGTTCCGGGATTAACTTCAAAACCCTTAAGTGAGTCCCAACAACGGTGTCGTTTGAATCATCCCCATTATAAAGATACTTACATTTGGTAATGGTGTGCATATCTTGTACATTAGAATACATGTCTAGGTATACATGTCTCTTTGATGTCAACAGTTACTGTGTTTCTTTCACAGTGCTCATTATCAGCTCCTTCTTTTCCCCCTCTTGTCCCACATTAGGAAAGTCCAACTGGAAAAGGGTGTGACCTCCATCGCCATTAGAGGAGAGGGCCAGCAGTTCTATGTTGGGACGGAGGCGGCTCAGATTTACCGCTTCGGTTATGACGACTTTAAAGCGGAACTCATTTACACCAGCCACAACAGCGCTGTCAAGGATGTGGCCATATGTTTGTGAGTGTTACGCAAGCAAACCGGGGCAAAAGGACTTTTTTATTTATTTTTTTACAGCTTTTGACTTTGGCAAATAATATACAGTATATCCTAAATTAATTGACATCCATGTCATAACAATACAAATTTCCTTTGCTACCAAAAGTATCACACATGGAAGAGTGTACTCCATGACTGTAATCTCTCATAATACATGGGTTCAGTACCACTTTATGCTCACTAGAGGGTGACATAAGCCTACCTCATCCATGTCAGTTTTAAAATGACACAGTTTAGGTTTTGGTAACATTATACGGATACTTGGTTAATATGATATGCCTTGAACTCAAGCACTCTTTCATAAGAGAACTATAATTCCACATTTTGTGTTTTTTCCTAGTGGAACATCGGAATTGTTTGCAACCTGCTCCGGGGAGGACATCAGGTTGTGGCATATAGACAAGCCCAAAGAGCTGCTGCGCATCACAGTACCCAACATGACCTGCAACTCCCTGGACATCATGTTTGACGGACACAGCATCATCAGTGGTGGGAATCAGGGGAGAGAAAACATCTGCTAAGAAGTCCCCACAAAGAATATTCTGTCTTCTTGTTTCTGAGCATGAGCCGTAGTTCAGCGACTTTCACTCTCTTCTAGCTTGGAACGATGGCAATATCCGCGTGTTCGCGCCGGAAAGTGGCCGGCTCATGATCATCATGCCCAACGCGCACAGGATGGGCGTGACGGCCATTGCCGGCACCAGGGACTGCAAGAGGATCGTCAGCGGAGGGGGAGAGGGGCAGGTGAGGAGACATTGTTTGCAAAAATATATATAGCAACAACGTCACGTTGTAGAATTGCGTTGGTCACCAATACCTCCCAAAGATGTCAGAGCCGTGTCTTCACAGCAGAGACCCGGGTGTAGGAAAGGAACTCACCCTTTTCTGGATCCAGTTTAAAACATTTTTTTAATTAAGAAGCCATGTGCTCCCAAATGGAATTATTATGCTGCTTCATTTTTTTGTAAGTGGGGTTCCTGCCACAGCAAGGAGCTGTTTGTGCGCTTCCGTTATTTATTTTGGAATTCCTCCTCAATCTGATGAAATTGATCTGAGAATAAAAATGAGTACACCGTAAGCCTAAGAGAAGTCTTAACATTTGAATTTGTACTTTTGTTTAGTTTTTTGTTCCAAGCTGTGAATTTTTTTTTTTAAATGAAGATAAAATGCATGCAAATAGTCACATGAATCCATTATGCATCCATGACACACACCCTGCAAATACACACACCACATGTTATGTTATATGTAGAGGAGTACAGTGGCATACAGCGTGATTGCAGTTTGACAGATGTAGAGAGGGGGGAGGCGACTTTTTTTTGTTGTATCCATAGTTGGCATTGTGAAACAAAGAGAAAAGAGTATTTTAAATGAAGCGTCATATCTGATGACTGAGCTGGGGCTCACCCGTTGCAGGTCCGCATTTGGGAAGTGGAGCCGAATGGTCATCGGCTGCTGGAGACCATGAAAGAGCACAAAGCCACCATCACCTGTATCAAGATCAAGAGTGACAGCAAAAACTGTGTCACTGCTAGCGCTGATGGCGCCTGCATCATATGGGACATAGTGTGAGTACACCATCTGCGCACCCAAACACGTTTCTTGGTCGTGGTAATGACAGACAGAGTTGATTTTGACTAAAACTCATCTATTTTGCTGAGTTGAGTTGAAAAGAAAATGAAAGGAAAGAAAGACTCATTAGTGGATATGTTAATCACATTATCCAGTAACAAAAAAGTAATAATACTATACATAATAGCTGATAATATACATAGCCACCAGAGAAAAAAAAGTACAGAAATTAGAGCGTGCTGCTTTCAGGTCTGCGTCGTAATGAGAGCGAAATGCTGGAGCCCTTCATCGGCGTCTGGCGGGTACAGAGGGAAAAGAAAGGAATCCAGTGCATTCTTTATGAAGAAATGTTCAAATCCTTTAATCTGTAGGGCTTCTTCTGTGAGGAGAATACAACCTTTAAAAACCCTGTTGTGTTTTTCCACTGTCTAGCCTCTTCAATGAACAAGTCTGTGGCTTAAAGGCATCCAGACTGCATGCATCAAGTGTGGCATAGATTATTTTTTTTGTATGATTACTAACAAGCTGTTGTTGAAGAAAATATTAGTCTGACAAGAGCTTGACTCAATATGCAGCTCTCAACAAGGCGACGCTAACCATGCTGATAGAGCTAACAGTGCTGACAGATCTAACATATCTAACAGTGCTAACAGAGCTAACAGTGCTGACAGAGCTAACATATCTAACAGAGCTAACAGTGCTGACAGATCTAACAGTGCTGACAGATCTAACAGAGCTAACATAGCTAACAGTGCTGACAGAGCTAACATATCTAACATAGCTAACAGAGCTAACATATATAACAGAGCTAATAGAGCTAACAGAGCTGACAGATCTAACATAGCTAACAGTGCTAACAGAGCTAACAGAGCTAACAGTGCTGACAGAACTAACAGTGCTGACATATAACAGTGCTAACAGAGCTAACAGTGCTGACATATAACAGAGCTAACAGTGCTGACATAACAGAGCTAACAGTGCTGACAGAGCTAACAGTGCTGACATATAACAGAGCTAGCAGTGCTAACAGAGCGAACAGTGCTGACATGTAACAGTGCTAACAGAGCGAACAGTGCTGACATATAACAGTGCTAACAGAGCTAACAGTGCTGACATATAACAGAGCTAACAGTGCTGACAGATATAACAGAACTAACAGTTCTGACAGAGCTTACAGCGTGCCCCTGAGGGGGAACCGACGCCGCCACAGTTCGTGATTAGCGAACAACACACCGGGACGCGCGGCCGGACCACGTAAACAAAGTGCCGAGAATCTCTGGTTGCAGCGCACACACAGAGGGAGAGTGACTTCACTCTCTGCTCAGGTCGACGTTACGCCGCTGTGTCCTCACAGAGCAAATAGATCTTCGCTGCTATCTCAGTGCTCTGTATTACAAATTGACAATGTGAGAGCACGTTCACCACGTGTGACTTTTTCTACACCACTGCTGCACTGGCAAAAGCCTTCTCTCGCCTATCGTTTTCTTCTTTTCTTCTTCCCTTTCATCTTCTGCACCATCGTCTGCATCTTCCTGCTGCAGGCGGTTTGTGAGTCTTCAGATGGTGATTGCCAACACAATGTTCCGGACGGTGTGCTACCACCCAGAGGAATACCAGGTCATCACCAGCGGGACTGACAGAAAGGTACGTTTTGAGACCGTCAGTGGTGGAAGAAGTATTCAGACCCTTTGTTCAAAAGAAAGTACTAATGTCACCCTGGGAAATGTAGTGGTATTAGTATTATCTGCTACATTTACTTTTGAGTAGGTTTGTTTTGTTTAAGAAGAAGGAGAATGGTATCAACGTATAACGTTGAGTTGTATAAAGTATAAATTATAATCTCCACTCAGTGAGGCCCTCCGCTCTGGTAAGATCAGCATAGAGAGAACTTGCACAGTCACACACATGCACACATGCACACGTACACACACACACACACACATGCACACACGCTTGCTTGCATGTCCACTGATTAGTTTGAAAAGCTTGTAATTTGTTTCTCAGCTGAACGTAATTAGGCCTTTGCGTTGGCCGCTAGTCGCAGAGACAAAGGCACTCAGCCCTTCGAGTCTGTGATTTCGTGAATCATTTGGATTAACTCGTCGCCGCTTATTGACACGGGGTCAGGAGTTCACGCCGGCAGAATGGAATACTCATTTCCTTTTGATTGTTGGCTTCATCCGCACCCCTTGAACCCCTCGGCCGCACACTAGACCCATGTTGGTGCCCTCCTCCCCCCCTGCGGGGCCGGGAGGCGAGGACAAGTTGTGCTGATTAACGCAGCGCCGTGGATGTGCTGAGTGAGCAGAGAGAGAGAGAAAGAGAGAGAGAGATTCAGGGGAAAGAGCAGGGAGAAGGGAGAGCTTGAGAGAAGAGAGCGCTGTGGCGTCCGTGGCTTCCTTCGGATGTGCCTGTGCCACCCAAGTGCCAGCCAGATCCACCATCTGCTCATCCCAAGACACAGGCGCTCTGTCTGGGGGAACACATACCGACACTCTGCTCTCTCTCTCTCTCTCTCTCTCTCTCTCTCTCTCTCTCTCTCTCTCTCTCTCTCCCTCTCCCTCTCCCATCCTCACTCCAACCCCTTCCCCGCGTCCCGGCGTGCCTCGATGGGTAACAATCACCGAGAGGAAGCCAATGGAAGTGAGGAAAAGAGACCGAAGAGAAGAAAGAAAATAGGCGGGGCTTGTGGAGGGTCAGAGGGAGAGGTGGTGACGATGAATGTCTGGATGCTGCACTCAGGGGCGACGATGTGGTGGACGGGAACGATAGTCGGAAGCAGTCGTATGACGTTGCCGTGTAATGGGAGGGTACAGCCTTGAAGTACTTTTGCAGCACAATATGATTGTCGGATTACATGGTATGCACCTTTTAAGGGGAGACACTACAGGTGAATAGGGTTTAAAACAAATGTAATTTAACAGATATGACCATGAGACTTCCCCAGTTGATTACTTAAATTAGGAAAATAATCTTTTTCTATTCCAAGTTTTTATGAAACCCATGTTTAAATATGCAAAATTGGCATTGCCTTATTAAATATGTGCTAATTTGCATACATTTCAGAACATTCATACATTGGATGAAGCCAGGTTCAAAATGTCACTTTGTTGAGACATTAGAGGTAAAGGTTTTATTTGAGGGGATTTTGGATCTGTCTTTGTTTCACTTCACAAGATCAAAAGATATTGTCAACAGCCATAAAATGATATGAATGATATATGAACAAACCCCTCTGTGAAACTGAATTGCATACATTTTAAAGCCACGACAGGTGAACGGGGTCGATACATTTAATGACATTTATCACCATGAAACTTCCCTGGTTGGTTACTTACATTAAGACAGTTAACAGCTACCCCTACGAGGTCGTTCCTGGTTATAGGTTGAGCATTACCAGCGGTAGGCCTGATGCTTGCCACTGACTCTGCTGCATTTGATTCTGAAGTTTCTCCAGGCTGAGTTGGAGGGGACACAGATGGGCCGAGACAACTCACACAGGTGGGAGTCTCTAATAAGCAGCATAAATGAGATCACGGCGGAGGGGAGAGGTCGAGACGGTGGCAACGGAGGAAGCAAGATATACAGAACAGTGTACCAACATTAGTGGTATCTAGTGATGTGTTGCTTTTGTTTGCGGTTTTGTCACATCAGAAACCTCCCTGTGTTCTGTGTTTACAATGAAACGTTTCCTCCTCCAATTTTGCGAAATTGCTTTGGAGGAATATTAATATCAGCAAGCCATTTCCGTCTGGGTGACCCAATCTGCAGCAGAGAACCCCCCGCTCCCCCTCCCCCTCCCACACGCACCCACACACACACACACACACACACACACACACACACACACACATACAGAAAATTTTCCTGTGGCTCGTAAGGGCAGCTTATTGCTTTGAGAATCTCGGCAGTTGTGAAACTATAAATAAGTCTGAGCCTTTTGTTCCTCCTTCGTTCCATAATAACCAACAGCCTCCTGACGTGTCCGTGTGTGAGAGCACATTTCCTCTCCTGCAATGCATTGCGGGCACGGTCTTGTGCAGAGAAATGAAATCCTATCTCAGAGGCTATTCTTATAAGTGTTGGGCTTATTTTGCGCAGCTCTGTGTAACAGGAACTTTTCCTTGATTTAATTTAATTCAGTCAATAATCTGTGTATTAGTCATTAGCAGCGTTACGGTGCACGATGTACACAGATCCTCAGTGCCCTGAACGCTTGATTGACTTTGAGGCGCCAGCGGTTCAGCCCGCGATCAAATCCACTCGGCCCCTCATTTACAGTGCTTAACTTTTAAAGACGTAATCAGCTCGGTCATATAAATAACAAGAAAGGGCCCTTGTTGTCGTGCGGTACTGTGATGTTTGTTTTTTTGCCGCCCACGCTATAAATAACTTTGGCTAACAATTGCCTTTTGTGAGACTTGATACTTTTGACAGCTATAAAACTCGGGGGGGGGGGTTAAATCTCATTTAGATCAGCACACATGGTTTCAATCGATGTGTGTGTGTGTGTGTGTGTGTGTGTGTGTGTGTGTGTGTGCGGGATGGAATCTCACCACAGACCTGCTCATTTCCATACAGAATGCAAATCAGAAAGCAGCAACAGTAGTTCAAGGTAGTGTGAGGTCCCATATTGTCATATTCAGTGTGTGTGTGTATATATATATACACACACATACATATATACATACATACATATATATATATATATATATACATATATATGTATATATAAGTATATATATATATATATATATATATATGTGTGTGTGTGTGTATATATATATATACACATACATCACTTGGCAATATTGGACCTCACACAAGGATATATATATTATATATATATATACCGTATATTATATGTATATAAAATACCAAAATAGGAAATATAATGCTAATGTAAAGGAATAATAGCACAACTTCAAAGAGATGCCGTCGCCGGCATCATCTGCATAGTGAGCCAATAGTCGGTCCGCTTCAATCTTCAAAAGCAATCACTACTACAATTCAAACCGCAGGAAAGAGATCACAAGGCGATGTGTCATTCATGATGAGGAAAAGAGACTCCCGTAATATAACCCTCCCCTCTTGGAGTCTTGCATTAATGCTGCCGGTGATGAGCTAATACGCGTATGTTACCTTCCCTCTCAGGTGGTCTACTGGGACGTGTTCGACGGAACCGTCATCAGAGAACTGGAGGGCTCGCAGTCCGGGGCCATCAACGGCATGCACATCTCGCAGGACGGCCGGCACTTTGTGACAGGTGTGGCCCCCTCTGCTCGTCTTAAGTATAACCGAGAATGTAGAAAGTCTGAAAATTGCATGAGCATTCGATATATACATTTTACGGTATTATTTTAAGTTTTTGGGACATACGTCCGTCCTATTCTCGTGAACGCAACAGCTCAGGAGCGCTTGGAGGGAATGTCTTTACATTTGGCACAAAAGAACAATTATACTCAAGGATTAACTGATTTGATTTTGAAGGTGGGGGTGGGGGGTCAAAGGTCACTGTGATCTCAGTTCCATTCTAGGGAACGCATTATTCGTCTGTCCGTTCCTCTTCCCGTGAACGCCAACACCTCAGGAACGCTTGGATGGAATTTCTTCAAATTCTGAACGAACGTTCCACATGTACTCCAAGGTTGAACGGATTTTATTCGGGGGGAGGGGTCAAAGGTCACTGTGATCTCACATTCAATTCAGTTTATTTTGTATAGCCCAATATCACAAATTACAAATTTGCCTCTGAGGGCTTTACAATCTGTACACATACGACATCCCTGTCCCAGGACCTCACATCGGATCAGGAAAAACTCCCCAAAAATAACCTTTCACAGGGAAAAAAGGGAAGAAACCTTCAGGAGAGCAACAGAGGAGGATCCCTCTCCCCGGATGGACAGATGAATAGATGTCATGTGTACAGAATGAACAGCATTACAAAGTTACATAAACACATTACATGAATATGACAATGTACGAATGGAACTCCAATCCATGAAACAGAAGGAGGTAGAGACATCTGTCCTATTCTCGTGAACGCAATATCTCAGGAACGCTGAGAGAATTTCATTACATCTGGCGCAAATGTCCACTTGGACTTAAGGATGAACTGATTAGAATTTAAAGGTCAAAAGTCAAGGTCACTGTGACCTTACAAAAAACGTGTGACAACTCAAGAATTCGTAATGCTAATTTTGACAATTTCTCATGAAATGCTTGGATTTGTATTGGTCATGGTATTCTTGTGTGACTTTCCATTAGTTTTTTGTTTCACTCTCACATAATAATCGAGAGTGTTCTCATCCCTTTGCAGCCTCCATTTTCATCTCCTCTGACACTACAATGCACGCTCTGCTCAAACGTCTCTGAGGTTATTGTCATGTTTTTCACCTCCTCCGTGACAGGCGGAGATGACAAGCTGGTGAAGGTGTGGGACTACATGGAAGGCGTGGTAACCCACGTAGGAATAGCTCACAGTGGCAGCATCACCAGCATCAAGGTCTGCTCCAATAACCGCACCTTGCTCAGCACCAGCGCCGACGGAGCCATTCTCCGGTGGAGGTTCCCTCACCCTTCGTCCCCTTAATGACACTACATGTGGACTGCACACTGCGACTTCTCATCCAGTAACGCCACAGTCCTACTCAAGTGTATCCCACATCCTCCCTTAGTCTTTCCTCTTAGCAACTGTTATGAGAGTTCAACGGTCTTACCTGAAAAGAATAGGTCTACACTTTCCAAATTTAAATAAATGCAATTTGATGAAGCATCAATGACTTTGTTAGATTGTTTCCTTTCCCAGTAGAGAAGGGGCGATATATATTTAAAAAATGATAAGGGTACACTTCCTGTGCAGTGCCGGCACTTAAGTGGTAATTCCCCACATGAGCCGAATATAAGGTGGGAATTCACAGAGCGACACTTAACGTGAGTTTAAAATTACACTTCAAGGCACAAGAACGTATTCTTCACATCAAAGTGTCTGCATTACGCTTTTTTAGGCTTCTTGAGAACAACAGAATTAATGCCGCTCTGCGGATGCAATGCCGAAGAAACCAAAATGTGTAAAAACAAGGCTGTATTTATAAGCAATGCGTTACATTTACACGGATATGATTCTTCTGTCTGTTTCTGTGAAGACACTGGCATCAGACAGAATTATCATCGATCTGAACTATCACCTGATCCGAACCCACTCTCCTCACTATTCTTCAGAAAGGCTAATCTAAATAATGAATACCTGCTTTCCCCCCCCAAAAAAAGTATAAACCAAGTCATCAAAAACATCCCTGGATCAGTACTAAAATAAGAAAAAAATAAGGGCATCGCTGTCTTCGCCATTTTCCACCGTGCTGATGAATAAAGGACGATTGTGGGTCATTTTCTATGAGGAAACATGATTACGTTTATTGTCACAATGGTGTACCACATGTGCAAGTTTTCTAACGAAGCCTGAATAAGAGCATCGAGGAAAATTCATGGAAATCGGATGAGTCCCGGACTATCTGTTTCAATAAATCTGCATATCTGACACACTAAATTCAATCTTTAGTACTGGTGAGCTGTGAAATTAAGCTTCAGATGATTACAATCTGAATATAGCACAAAAGATGTTGAATCCCGGAACCGCAAACAGCGTGTCCGGCCGAGTGGTTCTTTAAAATCCATTTGACTTACTTTGTGTGGAGTTTCTTAGGTGCAGTAGCAGCAGCCTTCGTGTTTGTTAAGGCAGCAGCCAGACTTTTTTAGAGGATGCTGTACATTTGTCTGTAAATGCTTGCCTGTTATAGACAAGGTATTTCAACAGTAGGGTAAAGGGCAAAAGTAGACCCTTTTGTGGAAAGTCTATAATAGTCCATAATAGTAGGTACAGCATTATTATCCTGTTACCCCCAAAACACAGGACCCTATAATTCCTCCATTGAGGCTGTGCATGCACATTAGGAACTTTCATATAAATAGAATAGGAAGATATTGGACAGTTTCTGTGGTCATTTTGATTAGTGCAAAAGAAAATAACCCAGTTGTCACTTGGTAAGTGACAACGCACATAAGTAGGGCCACAAAGCGCAGAGATAGGGCGCGGCTCCAGGGCGCGAGCTGGTTAGCTAGCTGTCCACCAGCCCGCTAACTAGCTGTTCCAGCTCATTTACTGTCACCAGTGTTGCATTAAAACATGGGCAAATTAGCACGCTAGCCAACAAACCAGCTATGCGCTAGTTAGCTAGTCAATTCAATCATGCTACACTGGTAATGTTACTGCTTTTATTTTTAAATGGCCACTGCAAAACTCGTTTTAAAACTGTGTTTATTGAGTCCGTACTCAATAACGTGCACAACTAGAAAAGACTTTCCCTCCATTGTCTCCATTGGGGTTGGAAATAGGGTCATGTTTTGGTTTAAGAATTCATGCACGTGACAACCCCGAGAATCATCCAACAAATGCCAACCGTGTCTTTTCTGACACCTTCTGAAGAGATTCAATCAGTCCTACAGGGGGCAGTTACACGCTCAGCGGAGCTCCTATTAAAGACGACCAACTTCCTGGTTCCCTCTGGAGCAAACAAGACGGGTTCGGTTAGGTGTTCTGCTCTCTGCCAGTCTGGCATCAGCTGAGACCGTGACCAACTATAAGTAACAACCCAGGTATTCAAAGTTCATGTGTGAGGGGCGGGCATGAGAAAGGAGAAGTTCATTGTAGCCCCGTAGACACGGGAGAGGAGGGAGGGAAGGAGGGGAGGAGGGAGGAATAGCGAGGAATAGCGAGTCAGCGCGTGTGATCCAGCTGACAGCCGTGGATGAGGAAGTGTAATTAAACCTGCTGTGTGTGCGTGTGTGTGCGTGCGTGCGTGTGCGTGTGTGTGTGTGTGTGTGGAGGGTCGAAAGCTTCTGATCGCGGCTCCTGGAAAGAGCGTCGCTCCACGAATCGCGCGGGCTGGAGACCACATCGTAGGCTACTGGGAATTACCGGGATGTCACGGGGGATAATATCGGTAATCATGCGCCTTATCGGCGCTTCAGCGGCAAGGTTTGCGGAGAGAAACGAGGAGGAGGAAGAGGAGAAGGAGGAGGAGGAGGGGTAGACAGCCCTGGCAGACAGGTGCGACTCCGCAGCCCGTTTCATTTTTCTGCGCGGTCCTGTAAAGTAGTGGAGCCATGGATACCCGCAAGGAAAAGAAGGTAAGGAAAGCCATGAAACCCAAAACGACGAAGCGCAAGGAGAAGCAACACAAAACCGGGAGGTTTGGCAGAAAGAGATCGCTGCGATCTTTGGGGAATTTCATGGGGAGGATCCTTAAAACTTTGGGCACTTTGGCGCACTTTGGCGACGCGGAGCCGCCGAACGCGGAGGACGACGACGGCGGCTTCGGGCCAGGCGCGTCGGGGGGTTTCAAAGACGACGGCGCGCCGCCGGTCGCCCGGGAGGGAGCCGCGAAGAAGAGCTCCGCGGCGTCCTCCTCGCACGGCTCGGTGAAAGGCAGACTGTCGTGGTGCTACGGCGACAAGACCCCCGGGGTGCTGGGGCTGAAGAACCACGGCAACACCTGCTTCATGAACGCCGTGGTCCAGTGCCTCAGCAACACGGACCTGCTCGCCGAGTACCTCGGGCTGGAGCAGTACAAGTCCGAGGGGTGCCACGGGAGGGTGAACGGGGGGGCGAGAGGCGACGAGCCGCCGGCCGCCAGGGGAGAGGTGACCGAGCAGCTGGCGTCGCTGGTTCGAGGTCTGTGGACCCTGGAGTACACCCCGCAGCTGTCCGTGGAGTTCAAGGTGAGGACCCACTGGTTGGTCGTGCTGGTTGTTGTTTAGCAGTATGCTGTTATTACCTGATAATACCTCAAAGGGAACGAGTGGGACGGCCACTTAGCTTCATTTCCCAGCATGCCATTGAGGACATGATTAGAAATGACTTGAGAGAGAGAGGGGTTACATTTCGTCACAACTTTTTTATGGCTACACAAATACCAGTTGTATGTTTTGGTAAATATCTAGTGGAATTATTATTAGAAATGTTTTCAATAGCAAGGCCATATCTATATTTGAATTACACATCCATGAGCCCCAGACCCCCAGGGGCCCCGAGACCTCCCTCCCCAGCCAAATAGTGTGTCAATTGATTTCTGGTTATTTTATGAACTGCCCATTTGTCTGTGAATGTCCCCCGCTGCAGCACAATAAAAAGCAATACCGCGGGGGCCTTGGGGCCTTTTAAATCACATTAGCACGCAGCTAATTGACACACGGCCGCTAAAGCTGCAGCCAGGTAGTTTATTTTCCAGCGCTGGTGGGTGTCCGGGTCTCTCTGGGCTAAACATAATTAAGCTGCCGTGAGTGGCCTGCTGCTGTGTGGTCTGCACTCAGCGGGTACTCGGGGAGGACACGAACACTTTCACATTGAGAGCTACTCCTGCAATAAAAGAGACGTCATTATCGACAGCTTCCGGCTGCATTCCTCTACTAAGCCAAGCGGCGCCTCAGACGTGGACGGGGTTCAAAGGGCGGCCGGTCTACCAATGCGTGTCCCGTGAAGACGCTCAGGACCTGCGTGGTTGTGCGAGTCACGTGGAGCCCCGCCACTCCGCCTCGAGTTTTTTTTATATTACTATTCTTGTTTGTTGAACGAGTAGTGCGGTTACTGATTACACACAACTGGGTGCAGCGTCTCCATCCGACTCACCTGCCCTGCCCCTCGGGTGGTTGGTCTGCATTCCCAGTGCGGGGGGGGGGGGGGGGGGGGGGCATTCCTCGTCTCATTCCAGCAAACTGGAAGCAAACTTTTTTTTAAAACGCAGCATGTCACATAAAGTGGTGCCACTGCTGTTGAGAGACGTGTGTGTGTGTGTGTGTGTGTGTGTGCGTGTGTGTGTGTGCGTGCGTGTGTGCGTGTGGGGGTATCTCTCTGTGCTGAGTGGATGACAGTCAACCATCAGGCGTCCTGAGTGGTAACTGCTCTGTTGCATCAACAGACGGCCGGGGGGAAGTTGTAAGGGGAGAGTTGTAATGCAATATGTGTTAACATAGGAGTGGGATATCATTCATAATAGAAAAAAAGGTTGATGTCTGACAGCGGATGGAGCTTTGTTGTTAGTTAATTAGTAAGGCAGTAAGAGAGAGAGAGAGAGAGAGTGCAGCCATCAGTCACAACTGTTTGCTGTGCTGGCTCCTCATTGGTGGAACGAGCTCCCCATTGACATCAGGACAACAGGAAGTCTCTACATCTTCCGTCGCAAACTAAAAACACATCTTTTTCGACTATACCTTGAATAGGGAAGGTAGCGCCGTAGTAGCACTCTAGTAGCACTTAAATGTCCCTTACCGATAGCACTTTGTAGTTTAACGTTATTGAAGAAATTGTACTTTCTCGATTCTTGTTCTGAGTTTGTACTCATGGTTGAATGCACTTATTGTAAGTCGCTTTGGATAAAAGCGTCAGCTAAATGACATGTAATGCAATGTAATGTAATGTCTGTTACAAAGCTGTGAGGTAGAGGTGGTGATTAACTGAGAAAAAGAAGAAGATCCGAAAGATCAAAAAGAAGGACTCATGATGTTATTGATCATTAATGCTGAGCACCTGCAATGGGTGATTTTTAAAAGGTTTGAAACTCCCGTCACAGGCGGCTTCGCAAACTTGAGCGTGAGCCTCTGAAGACCTCTAATATGGTAACAAGTCAACAGAAAACCAGCACAAGATGTGAATTAAAGGAAATATAAAGCCGATCAGGATATTCAATCAAAATGACCAAATATATGAAGAGCTAACTGCTGCTCTAGGTTGGCGCTGATAGCCCGTTTAACTCTGGGACGAAGACTGGCAGCATGTCAAATTACAGTATGCCAGGACAAATTTTGGAAAAATAAATAAACCCAGAATGTTCTGTAAAACGGGCAAATGGAAAATGCCATCACAAAAACCTGCATAATGACATGTAAGGGGTTTAAAAAGGCTACTTCGATGTTCCGGCAGAACACCTTACGTTACGTTGTAACTTTAAAGGCACGACTTAAGAAAGTGGAAAAACGTCTTGACATTTTTAACATTGGAGAGGCAGCGCTAGCTAGCCATGCTAAAGACGCTAAGCTCCAGGCTGCTGCTGCTGGACACAAATCAACTGTCAACACCCCGCGCTTCCCTCTCGTCCGCCATCAAACCAGGGGCCTTTTTATAGGTCATAGTCCCTGACAGCTGTTGCTTGTTATTTTTTTCAGTTAAGAATAGATGTACGTCGACGTTTTATTCTCATTTCTTTTATGTAGACACAGACGTTTCAGAGTATGCGGGGTCGTGGAAATGTTTCGTTAAAAATGGTGCCTTCTCTGAACTTAATACAGGTGGTCTCCCTCTCTCTCAGTAAAACAAAAAAAAGAAGGCGGGAGCTAACGAGTGTCTCCAAAACGTCATCACGCCGACTGGTCCGCCTTCACAGCCTCGTTGTGTGTATATGCTCGTGTGACTGTGGTCTAGTTCGCCTGTAGCTCAACCACTCTATATTCTCTCACCATCGTAGGCTGAAATAAAAAAAGGAAAAAAAATCCATGTCCTTCACTTCCGCTCTTTGCGTTTTCTTGCCTCGCCCCATCGCATCGACACAGTGATTTGTGTCTGCCTGCCCATCCCAGGGTGAAGCAGGAGAGAGGATGTTTACTGTAGCAAGTGCATTCAGCCCTCCCCCCCACTGCTGAGTCGCCTCCAGTTGTGTGTACTCAGAGGGAGAGAGAAAGAGAAAAGTGGGGAGAGACATCGCTGGGAAACAAAACTATATCGTCCCTCCTGTGATCCTCATAAGATGCCCCCTGTGTTGTAATCGGGGGGGGAGACAACTGATGGTTAATACCAAATCCCTCCACACCTGAAGAGGGGCACTGGGCTGCAAGTGGAAGTGGAAAAAGAAACTTTTTGCACTCAGATACCTTTTCCATCTCCTCTCCGTCTGTAATAATTCATGAGCCTTTCAGTAGAAATCCCAATATCTCTCAACTGAAGATAGCAGAATGACCATAGGCCTTTACAGCACGGAGCTAAGTCAACTATTAAATGTTGGCCGCTGCTCTCGAGAAGTTCCACTTGGAAAACAAGTTACGTTTGACTTTTGTTCGGCCTTTGCAAACCCAAGAGCTGCGTGTTAGCAATGTAAATATGGTGAAGTAAAGATGTCACACAGAGACGCGTCGCTAGAAACGTGCGGCCCGCAAAACCACCGTTCTCTTACGCCAAAGCGCCTTGCGTTAGCATCACTTCACTACTTTACCACTGACTTCCTGGTTTGGCGCCAGTAGGTGTGGTAGGGTTAGCTAGCTAGTTAGCTGTTGGACTGTGAGAGGGAAGGAGGAGAAATTATACCTCATGCCGCGATAGTCTTTTGTCGGCCACAGGTAGCGAGGGAGCGAGGCGGTGACTTATAACGCCGTCCAGACCCAGGTTGACGCAGGTAGCGTCCACCCTACAGTTGCCCCCTCGGTTAAACACGGTTATCTCTGCCAGCACTGTTTCCCCTCGTTTGCGCTGTTAGCACCGGCGGCTGCCAGCCGAAGGCTCAGCCGTGTCCGTGTCAGCCGCGCGGAGGCACTAGATATGCTCAAAGATTCCGTGTTGAGCACCTTTTAACAAGTGATGGTCGTGTTTCGTATAAAGTGGTCCGTTTAAGTTCAGAGGCGCTCTTTCCTCATTGGACAGTAAGAATAATGAGCAAAAACAGAGGTTGCTCGCCTCCGCAACCCATTCGATTGCGCGAAGCCCTGCATTTACATCGGGCTGATACGAAGTGTGTTGCCAAATGCTGCTCCGCTTGCAAGCAATCAGCCCACTGGGAGTGCTTGCAATTGAGACTAATGGCTTGTTTGTCTTCGGTCTCTCATGCTCACTTTCGTGGCTGAAAGATGTCTACTTTTTCTCTGGACAAGACTTGTCAAACACAAGCCGGACCACTTACAAGTTCTGCGAGTCGCTCTCCGTTTACACCTCCAGCGAGGTGGAAATAAAGAAACACAAGCAGGAGCCGTGTCTGTGTTAAAAGCGCGACACTATTACGAAACCGTTCTGCACCGGGTTTCATTATCCCCTCCCGTGATTTATGTGCCAAGCATGAACGGCACACTGTAGAAGAAAGAAAGAAGAAAAATCGATCTTTAGCATTGGGGGATTCCATTTTTGCGATCGCCGCATCATGCAGTACTTTTTTCCCCCCCCCGCTTCATCTCCGTGATGGAAATGGAGTTTGCGTTCACACGGACTCCCAGTTGTGCGCACGTGTAAAAATAAATAAATAATAATGTCCAGGCTCAACTGTGAATCCTCACGAGTATCAGTTGCTCCGTTCCGGCAGAGCTCTGGGTGCCTGTGAAGCATTACCATCGCGTCTTATTCATTCCTCCTTAATTACTCGCCTGTAAATCCCACATGGGTGATACACATAGGAGATATAAGGTCCGCTTCCAAGATTTGTAGTATAAAAAAAAAAAAGGGAGAAAAAAAAAAAGTAATAATAATACCTGCCTATTCCAGCTTGGCCCAGGATGACACAGGAAGTAGAGGGTTGATTAGATTTGAAAGGATGGCTGGAGGAGGAGGCGGAGGAAGGACAGGTGCTGCACTGTGTGTGTGTTTGTGTGTGTTTGTGTGTGTTGGTCTGGAGCTCAGCTGGGACTGATTTAGCAGAGAGGGAATGGTTCTTACATGACACAGAGGAAAGAAAAAGAGAGACAATAGAAAGAGGAGGAAGAAATACAGTGTGTGCGTGAGATTGGAAAAGGAGAGAGAGATAGAGAGCGAGAGAGAGAGAGGTGCAGATTAAAAGTGATGACTGTCCTGCGTCCAGAGGTGAGCCGGTGACACCAAGCCGCTGAAAAATGAAACCGCAAATGGAGCAGCCAGTAATGACAGATTCTATCCAGCCTCATTCCAGCCACAGCTGTAGGGGGGGAAATGTGCTCAGTTCCTCTTCAGGTTATGCCTCATCGTTATTTGTCAGCATCCTTCTCCGTCCGTCACAGAGAAATCCGTCCGGGCCGGACCACGATGAGGTCGAGGTGGACGTGAATGTTTTTTTTAGGGAGAGAGGAGGGACATTTGCTTGATGTGTGTTTGAGGTAAGTTCCTGGCCCCGCCAGCACTCAGATCCGTCATTGATTATAGAGTAGGAAGATGGATGTGGGGAATGGTGTGAGTTTAAGAGGGTGGCGAGACGGGGGACGTGAAAACGGACATGTTCCAGGTCGTGGAAGCAGGGGGATGTTGCCCCTGACCCCTGACCCCTGACCGCTAGGAGGTCGTGAACCCCGCCGCGGAGACCGCATGTGGTTCAGCATCTGCCTTTTGTCATTCTCTTATCTTTTTGCTTTCGGCCTTGATTCTGTTGTTTTGTTCCTTTGTTTGCAGGCCAAGGCAGGAAATGAAATCAAAAGGAGATTATTTTGTGAGGAATTCTCTGAAATACAAAATAGATTTACTTTTACTACTAACACTACTATTTAGTAGTTTAAGTAAACAAAAAAAATTACTGAATCACGGACCCCAACGTTGTTCCACATGCTCTGATCTAATGAAAGTAATGAAACTAGGATCAGGTGAGAATCGGAGACTGATCATTAGTTTCTTAAAAAAACAATAAACTCCTAGTTGACCCCGTACGCCCACCTCCATCCTCTCCTTGACTGCCGCTGGATCGTTTGCTCAACACACACTCTGACACGCGATTTAGGTTCTTTGTCTCTCTGCGCTTTCTCCGCTGTCTCTCCTTTGTCCTTTTCATCCCCCTTACTAGAATTCAATAAAAAAAAGCCACAATACTTTGGAATACAACCTCGCCACTTTTCCTAAAACACCTTTTGAGGCCAAGTGGCGCCCGGAGAGACGAACCCTAAACCTAATCCTTGACACAGACACACACACACACACACACACACACACACACACACACACACACACACACACACACACAGACACACACACGCTCAAACAGAGTTATAAAACAGCAGATGAGGCCGGCAGTGGGGTCACCTCTTAATGGAGTTGTGACCTCTTGGTGTCATCAGGTGCCTGAGCCCCAACTCATCGTAACCTTGGCAACTGTCTTTGCCTTGATGTTTTCACCCCTCCTATATATATATATATATATAGAGATTTTCTTCTTCTTTTTGTACTTTTTTCTCACTTCTCACCACAACAGCAATGTCCTTGAGGAAAAAAAGAAAAGAAAAAGAAAACACTCGCAGGATCTGTTGACCTTCTGCCAGCGTCTCCGCCCTCCCTCCTCTCCTCCATCTGCCCCTCCATCCTCTGTCAGTGCTCCCTCACAGGGATGAAGCTCATTAGCGGGCTGCCTCCGTCAGGTAGAGGGGGTGGGGGGGCTCCCTCTCCTCCCCTCCCCTCCCGCCCTTGTTTATATTTAGACTGCAGGTGTAATGTGGCGATTTCTTCTTTTAATGAGGCGTGGAGTAGCCGCCCAGCAAAGAGTTGACGCCGCCGTCACTCATAAAGTCACAACTCCCTCCTCATAATTGAATTAGACCGCACCGCGAAAAGAGGGCGGTCTGGTTTTTGTTTACCGATGCTGTCAAACTGCCCCGCAAATAGAAGAATAAAGAGTGTATTATTTCAACAACCACGCAGTCTTTAAACAAAAAAAGAGAAAATAAATAGTTTCACTTGAAAAAAGTCTGCACTGGGTGTCAGTTTCCTCGATGTTGGCGATATGTTTCAGGACGCTGTCCGGGATATTAGTGAACTACTAGGTCGGGGATGGTTCCAGCTCCTTGAATATGAATTGAAGCACAATTTGAGATAAAATTAAATATAAATAGTTGTTCAAAGACATCTGAAGATCGCAACTTGGGCCGTGGGAAAGGATAAAAGGCACCTGGCACTTTTTTCCTGACACTTTTCTTTGAGACAAAATGATAAATTGACTAACAGATGAAATAATTTTTAGTTACAGCTCTATCTGATCCATGCATCTTCTCTGAAGTCTGATTCATACGAGTGCAGCGACCAAAGAGAATTGTGAATGACTTCATTACTTGATCTTATCACAGCCAAATAATGCCCGGCAGATGTTCTTAAATGAGTCTACATTAAGTGGTGATGAGAGAGAGAGAGAGAGATGTCTCTACTCTTTTTCTTTTCTACAAACGATGAGTTATTGTGTTCCATGTGATCTTGGCCTCATCTTGTCGGAGAAAGATGTCAGAATTTAATGACTCATATTGATTATGACCTTCTCCCTTCCCAGAGCATGGTGGCCAAGTACGGCTCTCAGTTTCGGGGTAACTCTCAACACGACGCCCTGGAGTTCCTCCTCTGGCTCCTGGACAGAGTTCATGAAGATGCCAATCCCAGCCCCAACAACAACAACAACACTAACAGCAGCAGCAGCAGCAAGACCAAAGCCACCGCCAAGGTGAGTCCACACTCCATCGATCATTAGCCGCGGGCTCTGCAACGCCGAGCCGCTGTTTATGTATATATATATATAAATAATAAGCCACCTTTAGTTGCCAGCAGCCGCAAAACCAATAAGATGACCACTGAAACGCACCCTGTTAGTGTTCGCACAGCTACATCTCAGCAGGTAGGCGGAGCTTAACCATTGCGGGCGAACACAAACCTGGTTTTCTTTGTGAGGTATGCGGATAAGACTTTTGACGAGTTTACAAGAAGGTGGGAAGAAACCAAGAGGATTATGTCTGATATTCATCCGAGTTGGATCTCCCATAACAAAGTCTCCTGATTCAATGTCCCGTCTTTTTCTTCGCTCCCCGAATGATTTCACAGGTAGCAGAAAAAAACGTGTCGCATACACAGGAGGCCCCCGTTTTTAATCGGAGCGTCAGTTGTGTGATGTGCTTTTAACACGATGCCCACCTTGCTGCATGAAGCTCTGCGTTGTTTTTTGGGTGGGGGGGTGGGGGGGGGGGGGTTCAGTCTTGGAAGTCGCAAAAGAAGAGTTTTTTTTCAGATGGGAGTGTTGGAGCTGGTTCTCCGAGGATCCTCCCAGCTGCAGTTAAGTCTGAAGCTATTGGTCCGAGATGATCCTCTGTGCGCAGCGACGCTTGTCCTGTGAGATGTCAAATGAGAAGGCATAGAAATGACAGACGTCTCCCTCTCGCTGTCTTTGTTTTTGTCCACAAACATTCACCTCGCCACCTTGCACTTGGAAATGAGCTGGGACGGGACGTGATGCGGCGAGAGGAAGTGAAGGGCAGACGCATCATGACTGAGTTGATGCCTTTTTTTTCCTCCTTTTTTCTTTTCTTTCCATCATGACCAGAGTTGCCGAGGCACGAATAGCCAGTGAAAATGTGTCTTTGATGCATACGGTTATTGGAGTGCACTTAAGAAGAAACGCACAATAGTAATAGAGTACATAACGGGAGGTTGTAAGATAACACTCTGTCTTCCTGATTTTTATATAACATGTGTAGTTTTTAGCTCCTTGCAGCTTTGAAAAAACCTGTCTGTCAGTCCGTGGCTGTTGTTCCGACACAATATGTAATTGAATGTCCAAATTTGCGTGTGTGTTTGTTTGTACATTATGACATTAAACACAGGATAAGAAGAGCTGTTGTGATCATCCCCCGTGTCAAACCCCCTGCTCAGTATCGTCCCTTTTACTCCCAGTCGTCCTGGAGTTTGGCGGCTCCGCCTTGTCGGTAGATGAGTGCTGTTACGAGCCGCGCTGCCCGGCTCGCCTTCTCCGACAGCAGCGCTAATGGAGGCCGCCTTTTGTGCGGCGTTAACCAGCTCACGGACGCCACTCTCATTAGGCTGCCAGTGAGTCAAGGTTTTCACAAAAGCCGGCTTTTCTCCGCCGCGAGGCGAAGAAGCAGAGAATCACTGGCTTTTTCACACCAGGAGGGAACATGTCTTTTTTTCTTTTTTAATTGAAAAAAACATGAAATACTCTTTCCCTCTCCCCGAAATTGATTTAATTCATGTGTGTCAGATACTGATACTGACTGTAATGAGAAAGACATCGGACCCTCGGAGAGAAGCTCCTCTGTTGGTTTGTGTGTGAAACTTCTCCAGAACACAAACAAGGATATCAGAGTTGTTCCCCCATAGATTCAAGACTTTAATCTTGTTGTCCCTACAATGGGCCCGAATCATAGACATCCCGATGTTGAAGGAGGCCTGTCTGATGTGTGCTGACCCCTTTGAACAAACTGGGGAGTGTGGTTTTAGGGAGGAACTCCAAAATAAACGTTGATTATAAACGCTTTCTGCCAACATCGACTCGCTTAAAAAACAACAACAACCTGTAAATAGTTTGCTGAATAAATAGAGAAAGGGGACCACGCAACCCTCCACAGGACCCTGATGATCATCGTAGTCCTGCGACGGGGGGCAGAGGGGCTTGCATTGAGATGGGTTAAAGGAGAGGGAGGCGCGGGGAAGTGGCTTTTTATTGCTTGGTCCGTCACCGGGGAAACGGCCCCCAGTGACCTTACAGGCCTTGCAGGCATTTAGTGAAAAGCACCTGACTTCAGGTAGCTTCTCATGCATCTTTATATCGACTTTGCCGAGTTGAAATTAAAGTAAATGTGCAACAACGCCACATAAAGTGAAGCACATTTGAATTTGATGTGTATTTTTCTTCCTCCGCTGCTTTTTCTTCCTAATTTTCCTGATTTATCCCTCGTGAGGAGTGGGGAAATTCTCAGGGAACAAGCGTTAAGGAGAATCCTCTTAAAATAAGTACAGCGGGCGGTTGGTGTTTCACTATTTAACTTTTTGACTGTCAGGAAAACAAACCTCTACAGCATTATAGGTACAGTACAAGTTCCCACAGAGAAGAGCAAATATGAGCCGGGAACCTTGTGTCCAGTCACACGTTTCCTTAGATGTGTTGGTGACACGTTCCTCTGCAGAGCGCACTCCGTTTGAATGGATATTGACACAGAATGGACAATTATGGTTATTTATGTGTGTGTGTGTGTGTGTGTGTGATTGTAGATTTCTCACACGCGCCAAAGATATTATAGGTGAACGCGACACTGTAAATTATATTACTACTGTATTTTTTCTTAAACCAATCAAATGCAATTCAAAGTGATTTACAAAAGATGAACAATGGGGAGAAGGTTATGAGACGAATGCAAATGATCAAATGAAGTCCAAAAAAAAAAAGGATTCAAAGGACATATAAAAAAGAAATACAAAACTGAAAAGAAAAACAGTAAATAAAGGAAATATGAGCCAAATATAAAAATAAAACAATGATATGTATACTTTTTTTTTTTTAAAACCACAGAAGACAATGTAGCATGCTTTGCAAAGAAGAAGTTGTTTGTGCAGCACACCTGCTGTGAGAGCAGTGTGACCAGTCCGGCAGCTTCACCCGAGCGGCATTACGTAACGCGAGGCTGTGAACACACACAAAGGCGGCCGAGTAATGTTAATCCTCCTTCCAGCGGGACCTCGCTGAACTCGCTCGCTCTCCCCCTCGCCTCGCTGGCACCGGCGTCAGCGTCGGCGCATTCCTCGCCGGCTGACGGAGGCGACCGAACCCGCGGTGAAACCCCCCCGGCTTGGTGCAACAACGGCCTCTCAAAGCGCCGTGACAATCGTTGCTCATCGTCTCCGTTGGCTCACGTGCTGCCACAAACCGGACGCTTTTGTCTTCCAGCAACAACAACAACAAAAAACAACAACAAAAACGAGGGAGGGATATCTTCTGCTCGAAGTGAGAGAGGCCTGTTCTTGACCCGGGGTTGCCGCTGCCTTTGAGCCAGGCAGATCACATGATGTTATAGGTCAGGACCACACTGCGAACCGCTGCATTATGTAATCCCCTTAGGCCTCGACAGTCCTCAAAATATGAATACTGCGGCACTATCCTGATATGTATGGTGAGAATAAAAAAAAAAACAGCTCGGTGTTATCAGAGAGTGGCATACATTTCCCAGTGTTCACTGGGTGAGCACAATGAGCGCAAGCTAAGTTTTCTTTGCCTCGGGCGAGTGGAATTTAGAGCGTGTGCATTTCAACAAAAAAAAAAACTCACCCCATGGACAGTAGGACGCAAGATTTTGCCAATGCAACACCAGTGCCAAATCATTACGTATGCATTATTCCATTTTTAAATGTCGATAGCGGTCGGCTTTTTCTGCCCCAGGAGGGTCGACCGTGCAGAGAGGAAAAATACGTATATATATGTTTATTTATCCCCTTGGACCCGGAGCCAACTGCATAGACTTTGAAATCGGGCCGGTGGATGTGGGAAAGCGAGCCAGTGGTGAGTTTGATGGATTTAAATGACGGCCACCCTGTCGCCACCGATGATGGGTCCCTGATCTGGTGCCTCCCATCAAGCGCCCTGATGTCACATCAACACGGCTTATTCTATGATCCCGACAGACGCACGGCCCTCTATATTTGAGAGGCGAGAGGGAGAACAACATATAAAACAAGAGCAACTGATTGAAATATGATTGAGAGCTGCTCTCTGTTGGCTTCTAGTGATAAATCACGTTTTCTTTGAACAGAAAAGTAAAGATATGTAGCCGACCAGTGTAAACTCACTCCCTCAAGCCGCCACTCTTTTGCTCACAAAAACAAAGCTACAAAAGCAAAGCGTGGTCAGCTGCGTTGTTATGGGGTCAGATCAGTCTCAATAATTGCAAATGCACACAGAGAGACTTACAAATGCAAACACAAAGATGTACAAATGCACACAGAAGGATTTACAAATAAATTAGACTCACAAATGCACGCAGAACGATCCACAAATACCTTTCCAATGCACACATAAATAAATTACGATTTATATAAATGTAAAAGAAAATAGTGCGCATTTGTAAGTCTCTCTGTGTGCATTTGCAATTATTGAGACTGATCTGACCCCATATGTTGTTGCTGAGTTGCCGGTGAAGAGTTGCTCAAACTCTCGTTGGCGTATTGGTGTAAAGTTTTTTAAAATTTATTTTTAAATTAAAAAAATGATTTGGGCCAACTCAACTTCGATTTGTTTCACTGGTTTCCATTGGAAACGATGACGTACTACTGCAGAATGACAGTACCACACAGTATAGTTGTTGAGAATCGAGAGGCAATTGTTCATATTTTAGTCACAAATCTGAGCATTTTAATGATTTTTTTAACACAGCGTTGGAACTTGAATTTGCAAACTAACTTTATTTCACAGATGCTGCAGTGATTACTATTCAATTCAGTTTATTTTGTATAGCCCAAAATCACACATTTATCCCTGCCCCAGGACCTCACATCTGATCAGGAAAAACTCCCCAAAAAACCCTTTGACAGGAAAAAAGTGAAGAAACCTTCAGGAGAGCAACAGAGGAGAATCCCTCTCCCCAGATGGAGAGAAGCAATAGATGTCATGTGTACAGATGAACAATGTTACAGAGTTACATAAACACATTCAATGAATATGACAGAAATTATGAATAATGGGTACTAGGCATGGACCACGATCCAAATTTCCACAATCCATGTAAACAGAAGGAGGTAGAGAGGAGCGGCATCAGCTGGGCCACGGGGGCAGGAGGCATCGTGAAAGAGGCGGGGCCAATGAGAAAGGAGGCCCAGGCCAATGAGAAAGGAGGCCCAGGCCAGGGGCAGGGGTAAGGAGTCAGGGGGCAGGGCCCAGGAGCCAGGACCCGCTCCAGACACAGCTGGATAACTGAAGGCTCTGGCTCCCATCCTACTTTTTAAGACTCTAGGAATGAAGGAGTGAGCGCAGCTCTCTAGTGGGGAAATATGGTACTACAAGCTCCTTAAGATATGATGGTGCATCACCAATCAAGGCTTTGTAGGTCAGGAGAAGAATTTTAAATGTGATTCTTGATTTTACAGGGAGCCAGTGCAGAGCAGCTAATACAGGAGTAACTTTTCTTAGTTTTTGTGAGTACATGAGCTGCAGCATTCTGGATTAACTGGAGAGACTGAAGATACTGGAAGTAACAAACGCATGAACCAGCTTTTCTGCATCGCTTTGAGACAAGATGTGCCTGATTTTTGAAATGTTACGTAAGTGAAAAAATGCAGTCCTTCAGATTTGATTGAGAAATGCCGATCAAAGATAACGCTGAGATTCTTTACGGTGGTGTTGGATGCCAGGGCAATGCCATCTACAGAAACCACATCACCAGATAATTGATCTCTGAGGTGTTCAGGGCCGAGGAAAATAACTTTAGTTTTGTCTGAGTTTACCATCAGGAAGTTGCAAGTCATCTATGTTTTTATCTTGAGCTGGTTGTGGCTGGCGAGCTAACCGCTAACTCGCTAACTGGCCTGGCCGGGCTAGTCCAAGTTGGTGACACTAGCCGCGTTTCCATTTTTTAAAGATTGCGCTATAAAAGCGGTATAGAAACGGCCAAATTTGATACAACTTCGTGAATTCTACACAGTTTTTAAGCTCGCTTGAGTTTCTTTTTTGCCTTTGTCGAAAAAGAGTGATACAAATGTAAAATATCAATTCTGACGCAGCGAACATATAACTCACATGACTGATCAGCTGGTTCGGCTCTTGCCGTCTTCCTGCCTGGACTTCTTTTCTCACATACACTCCCTTTTGTATAGTACATCTGGCGAGATTAGGATTGTGTGTTTTTACTTTATCTGTTTGAATAATTGCTTTTGAACGTGTATTTTTGGTCTATTTATTGTCGCACAAAACTACCTCCTGATGTCGTCATTTTGGTTGTGGTTCTGAATTGAATAATTAATCTGAATTCCAAATGAAGTGTGTTTTGTTCATTCAGTATTACTACTCAATGCTGGTTTTAAAGCCTCTGAAAGCTGCCGCGCCGACGTTAGCTTAGCTCTGATGCTAATGGTGTGTCCATGCAGCGGAAGTATTGGTGCCATTGACTTCTATCTCATAACTGTCTCTGGCTCCCTTCTCCCCTCCTGCTCTCCATCTCACACGGGTGACATCAAAGTGAGTGACATTTCTGAGATGCCGCGAATTCCTCCTGACAGAGCGGGGAGCGCAGGGGGCTCTGTCAGGAGACAAAATGTCTCTTGAAGGAGACATTTTTGCTTGTTTGTGACAAGTCTTCCTTTTTGATGCGTTTCTCAAAAAAATGGTTAGTGTTGCAAAGAGAGAGACACCGACGCTCATTCCAGCACACAGAAGTAAGATGTGCGGTGTCGACATTTTTCAGGAGTGATTCTGAGATCTCCTGTAATCTATCAGTGTGAAAACAGAGTGGACAGAGGGGCCGGGGTCAGCTAATCCCCCCCTGTGGTTATCCTTCTCCCCTCTAATGCGATTTACGCGCAGAGGAGGGAGAATGAAACTTTTTGGAAATATTCCCCCAACATATATTTCTGCCCTATCTTCCCCTCTCGCCACATCTTCATCCATAATTCAGCCCGTTCAAATGTCTTCTTTTTTAATTTTTTTTTTTTCGAAGCCTCTTTCTTGACGCAATGTCTCGATCTATCCCGCTAGTGAGGGGTTGAATGACTGATGAGTAGGGTCTTCTCATCGCCTGTCTGTCACCGCCCTCGACGCCTGCAGGAATGGCGTTGGGATTCTCCGGGTGGGGGTTAGTTAGCGCTGGAGGTGGCGTTGCCCAGATGTGTGTCCCTTCTGAATGGCAGGTGGAAATCCGCGCTGTTTAACCTCAATTTAAGTCTCTGAACTTTCCCCTCCGCCTCATTGTCTCATGTCTTTCAGAAAATGTCATAGACGAAAGACAAGGGGGGGGGGGAGAGGGTGAAGAAGGGTATGCTAGTGCACATCCACTGCAACGGAAGAAAACAACACTCCCTGTGCTATTTCACTTGAGAAGCATCAGTAACAATACGGGGGAGCGGGGGATGCAGAAGGAAGAAAGGCCAGAGGACATTATTATGTTCATTTTTGAGAGTAGCTATGCTAGAGAGGCTGCTTGGAGATGAGAAGACAGAGAGGAGAAAAGCCGAGTATTTGAGTGTGTCAAAATACTCTTTTCTGTGTGTGTGTGTGTGTGTGTGTGTGTGTGTGTGTGTTTTGAACAGCAATATCTCTTCCAAACGTTTTTTTTTCCCGAGGCATCGGGAGCCACAAATGTAACCTGCCAATTTCTGCTTCTCGCCTCTCACGGAACAGAACTCGGCGCATTTGTTCAATTTCTTTATTTTTGTTGCAGCCTGAAAACACGCCACCCAGAATCGATTTCAGCCGAATCCCAAAAAAAAGTGTATGAATAAACTATCAAAAAGAGCAGCGGTGAAGCAGAGTTCTTCCTTGCCACAACTTGACGCCTACTTTGCCCACAATGCAACTCCATGGCCGACAGTTAGGTCAGAGGTCAGGATGGTTGTGGCAACAAACGGATCCCATCTTGTGTCCAAGTTTTTACGCGGTCGCGACAGTTCATGTTCATGTACATTTGGACTGATTCTTCATGTTCATTAGCGGCTCAATATTTTAAATCCCTATCGTAACTTGAATTAAACCGAAACCACAAAGCACAGCTGACAAAAGTGGGCAGATTCTTGCAAGCAGAGGGATCTGAATTTAGGGACCAGTCATCCGGCCGTGGAGCAACCCTAAGATGCCATGCTGCGGGAGGTTATGAATGATTAAATAAATGTCATATCAGGGGACGAAAAAAACAGGCGCACAAGCAAAATGAGATCCATAAGCGGCCGCAACATTGATTGAACGCTCCGGAGATGGCTGCAAGGCGGGTGACGCCCTACTGACCGCCCCAACCCCACACCACCACTTCCTGTCCTCTCTGCGCTGCCTTCACGCCCTCCTGGTGTCTCTCTCTCTCTCTCTCTCTTTCTCTCTCTCTCTCTCTCTCTGTGCATGCGTGTGCGCTCGTGTGGGACGACAGACAGAAGAGTTTTCTGGGGGAGCTTTTAAAAACCCTCTCTTGCATGTTTGACAAGACAAGACAGTGATGGCCTCGCCTGCTCTCTCCTTCCATCTTAGCTTCCCACTTTTACCAAGCACTGATCCTCTTTTAGGTCAGGTGTGTGCGCGTGTGTGTGTGTGTGTGTGTGTGTGTGTGTGTGTGTGTGTGTGTGTGTGTGTGTGTGTGTGTTTCTTTCCTCCTGTTTCTCTATACTTCTTTCAGCTCCCTTTCCCACACACACACACACACACACACACACACACACACACACACACACACACACACACACTCCTGACCTAAAAGAGGATCAGTGCAGTTGACAAAGGTACAGTAACTCTAGGTGGGCACCGAGCAAGCATGCAGGTGGACATTCATAGCGAAAGGCTTTCAATGGATCGTACTACGTGAATGAAATATTCACGGCATTTTTATTTGGAAACATTTAATTAAATACATTAATGTTTCAAAGGATGTCCTTCTTTAAATAGTTCAAGAACAT